>NC_134496.1:4495025-4722525 GCF_040206685.1 Ascaphus truei | reverse complement strand
GTACACTATTATTAAAAATATATTCATGCTGCTTCGTTACCATAGCACATAGCCGCAAAGGTAAGGAATGATTGTTTATTGATATGGGTGTTTTATTCATAGTGTAGATGTGCAGAGGGTCTCCGGAGCTGAACCGCTTCGGTTTTAGAATCGGGGACCCCCTGCTTCCCGAGATACAGGCCCCGGTATCCCTCTGCTTTGTTTACATTCCGCGGTCACGTGATCGGGACATTTAAATGCAGAGGGATACCGACACCTCATAATGGGTCCTGTATCTTGGGAAGCAGGGGGTCCCCGGACCTGAAAACAATGCGGTTCAGCTCCGGAGATCCCCTGCACATGTACACTGGCGACACACTTTATTCGAGCTCGGCTAGTCCCACGAATTCGGGTATACCCGGGTGTATTGAGGTTTGTGACTGTTTTCTGCCCGAGTGCATTGAGGTATTTTCCAGGCAGGGATTGAAGCATTTTATTCCCGCTGGCTGCAATACTGCACAGTATATATATATATACTGCATTACAATTCATGAATTTATGCCATCTGGTAGACACGCGAAGCATTGCAGCCTATTAAATCCTAATCATTATCATTTAACAGATCAGCCGCCCGTCAGCCAGGCATGAACCCAGGCTGGGAAGGCAAACGCAACGGGGCTTGTCAGAGGTGAGGAGCGGCGCATTCCAGGTATCTGCCAGGTACATACTGGGTATTTGCTCGAATAAAGTGTGTCGGTGCAGTACACTATGAATACAATTGTATTTTAAAGAATTTTTAATGTGCCGATGTTTGCGCCGAGAGAGCGGCGGATCTCCCTCTGCTGCAGACATCTCGGCAGGGGACAGCTTTTCGGCAGCTTCTCGCCAGGCAGACTGTCTCACCACCGGTTACTTGCCATGTTTGGCAATGTTGCTCTCACTGTGATTCGCCAGGGATTCGGCCCTTCCTGCATACAGCGAGAGCAACACGCCAAAATCATGGCGAATTCAAACCCCTGGCGAATGCAATTTTCCGCTGCTTAGTGCATGACCCCCCTGGTCTCCCGTGACAAGGAGCAACAATGACCCTGCTATAATTGAATTCATTTTATAAACCCAGATTCATTTTCAAAGAAGTATTTTTATCCGTTCCATTGTATCTACATGCATCTTATTATATATTATTAAATTGTGACAGATGTTTCTTTGCACACTAGAGCCCTGAATCAGGCAGCTATTGTTGCTGTTTTTTCTCCTATCCTCTTACACCATCCAAGAAGTATGCAAAATATGGAATTTAATATATCTGCCATGGTCTCTGTCCCTGTTTATTATAGAAAACCCTATACGCTAATTCTATTGTAGCAAAATGTATCTGAAAAGGTAAATACTCTCTCCAGAGTGTGCAACAGTTTATTCAGAGCCCCAAAGCATCACTTTTACAGTAAATACAGGACAGTTCTTAAAATAACAGGATAAAACAAAAATCCCTATACTGTACATTACTTTACCATATGTCAGGATTTTCGTTGAAACATTGTGACGGTTCAGGGGATTCCTCCCCCTCCATGTGTCCCCGTCACCGCGGTCCTCCCTGCCTCTGATCTTTCCTCCTTGCCTCCTCGTTCTTCTCTCCCTTCCTCCTCCCGCATCCGTCCCTCTGCGGCATGCCCTGACGCGCTCCCAGTTGCCGCGCGCGTTCGCCGCTTTGCGCGCGCATGTCCCCAAACACCTGACCACCTCCGCGTCACTCACTGCCGCGTCCCTCTGTATCCCCTCTGGTTATATTACCTTCTGCAGTCACTCCTCCGGTTCTCTCTCCTCCCTTGGCGGGCGCCCCCGCAGCGCAGCGCTACGCGCGCTTTCTGACACAACCTGTGTGCGCGCACCCCAACCTTACAGAGGGCGCGCGCACACGCTCCTCTTGTAAACTTCCCCAGACCTCTGGCTCCGCCCTCCATGCTGTACAAGCCACATCCCTCTCTGATTTACCTGTCTCCTCCCTCTCTCCTTCTCACCTATCCCTGCTGCCTCTCACTTCACCCTCTGCTCCTCCTCTCTCTCCCATTGGTGTTCCCTCCTTTATAACCCCTGTCTGTCCTCTTACTCATTGCTCTGCATAGCTTCTTGTGACCCCTGTGTGTGCAGTCCTATGCTTGGCTCTCCTATCTCTTTCAGCGTTTGTTCCTGTCCCTGCTGCTTACCTTTGGATCTCCCTGGCTTGAACTCTGCTTTGTACTGGATTACCCTGCTCTCTCCTGCCCTGGAACCCTGCATCCGGATACGACTTCGCTGCCTTCTGTTACCCCTGGACTCTGGCTTACGGACATCACTATCCTGCTCTCTATTGCCCCTGGACTCTGGCACACGGACATCACTATCCGAACTCTGAAACCCAAGGTGTTGCAAGTATACCTTAACCCTTTTTCTACAGGCCTGGCAACGCACTACCACACTCCGGGCACACACTCACTGCTGTGGGTGTGTGTTATAACCCTACCCACCTCAATACTGGGGACTGGCCAGGTCTGTGGGCATACAGTACAGGCATTACATTATGCAGAGCCCAATAAATGCAAACCCCCCTGAGGTGGGTCAAGGTGTTTCCTTGGAACATTTACAATTTGTTAGTAACCAGCTGACCACTCTTACGCAACAACTTGCTAATATGTCTGTCCAGGAAACCCCAGTGGCTCCGTCACTTCCTGTCTCTGTGACCTACGGTAATTCTGGACCACGTATACCACCTCCCAACCGGAATGATGGGGACCCTCTCGCTTGCCGCGGATTCTTAAACCAATGTGAGGTTCAATTTGAAATGTCTCCCTCTCAGTTTCCTACCGGCTGTTCCAAGGTGGCTTACATTTACACCTTACTCACCGGCGACGCCCTCGCTTGGGCTTCTCCCCTCTGGGAGCACAAAGCTGAATTAACCGAAGATTACCCTAGATTTAGGTGTGAATTTCAACAAGTGTTTGACACTCCCGCACGCCGGGAGACGGCCGCTTTTTCTTTATTTCATATCTCACAGGCTCGAAGATCTGCATCCAAGTACGCGATAGAGTACTGTACCCTCGCCGCGGAGAATCAATGGAACGACAAGGCACTTGCCTCCGCATACTGGCACGGTCTGTCTGACACCTTGAAAGATGATCTCGCAACCCATGCCCAGCCATCCTCTCTGGAAGAACTGATTACTCTCAGCATACGTATGGATCAACGTACCCAGGAACGACGTCATGAGCGACACTGTTCCCGTTCTCTTTGTTCCCCGATTGTCTCCCACAGGTCTTCCCCTTCGCCCTTCCTGGCATTGGACGCCCCAGAACCGATGCAAATCGGTAGCCAACAACCTCGGGCTGCGGAGAGAATGCAACGTCGTCAGAAGGGACTCTGTTTCTATTGTGGTTCCCCAGAACATCGTCTCCAGAACTGTTCCCTGAAGCCTGGAAACGGGAACACGCAGTAAAGGTAAACGGGCTTCTACTGGGTACTATCTCTTCTTGCCCCTCTCTCCCTAAGGATCTACCAAAGAAATTCATGCTTCCTGTAACACTGGCGGCGTGACATTCTATTAAAAGTGAAAGCTTTCATTGACTCCGGATCTGGCGGTAACTTCTTGGATCATACCTTCGCTTCTGAGAACCAAATTCCGCTGGTCAAGAGAAAAGCACCCATTGGTCTTGAAGCTATCGATGGACGTCCGCTTCAGCCAGCCTTCATCATCTGGGAGTCCATTCCTCTTACTTTGACTTTGGCGGACGGTCATAAGGAGGTAATAGTTTATGATATCTTCCATTCTCCTACCGTTCAGGTTATTCTAGGATTGCCTTGGCTGCAACTCCACAATCCGCGCATTGATTGGACCGGCGCCTTACCTATCCAATGGCCTTTCTCAGCTGAGCCAGTTTCTACTACTCTTCCTGCTGCTGTGCTCGCCGGTTTGGATTCCGTTCCTTCCAACCTGTTGATTCTTCCGACCGTGTATCACGAGTTCCTAGATGTGTTCAACAAAGTACAAGCTGAAGTATTGCCTCCCCATCGTCCCTACGATTGTCCTATTAATTTCATTCCAGGTACCATCCTCCCGAAGTCGAAATCATATCCCTTATCCGTTCCTGAAACTGAGGCTATGACGTCTTACAGCCAAGAAAATTTGGAGAAAGGATTCATCCGCAATTCTACCTCCCCCGCTGGGGCAGGCTTCTTCTTCGTGAAGAAGAAGGATGGATCGCTAAGACACTGTATCGACTTTCGCGGACTCAACAAAATCACGCTAAAAAATCGTTATCCTCTTCCCCTAATTTCTGAACTTTTTGATCGTCTTCAAGGAGCCTCTATCCCAAACTCGATTTAAGAGGGGCCTATAATATAATTCGTATAAGGTAAGGGGATGAATGGAAAACCGCGTTTAATACGCGATCTGGACATTATGAGTATCTAGTGATGCCCTTCAGGCTATGCAATGCTCCTGCCGTTTTCCAAGAGTTCATGAACGATATCTTCCGAGACGTATTGGGAACATTTGTTATCGTATATTTGGATGACATTCTCATTTTTTCTAGGGACTTAGAGGAGCACCTTCGCCATACCAAATTGGTACTTTCTAGACTCCGTGCTAATCGCCTATACGCCAAGATGGAGAAGTGTTTGTTCCACCAGACGTCTACTGCCTTCATAGGCTATATTATTTCTAACCAAGGTTTTTCTATGGACCCAGAGAAATTGAAGTCTGTCCTCGACTGGCCGCTGCCAAATTCTCTCAAGGCCATGCAGCGCTTTCTTGGCTTTGCCAATTATTACCGGAAATTCATCCGTAATTTTTCTTCCATTGCTCTGCCCATCACCGCCTTGACTAAAAAAGGTGCTGACCCCACGACTTGGCACCCCGAGGCCATTGACGCCTTCGAGTTTCTCAAAAAAGCCTTAGTTTCTGCACCCATCCTACGACATCCTGATACTTCACTTCCTTTCATGTTAGAAGTTGACGCCTCGGATGTGGGAGCTGGTGCAGTACTCTCTCAGAGATCCTCTTCCCAAGAAAAACTCCATCCCTGTGGTTTTTTTACTCGGAAATTCTCGTCTGCCGAGAGAAATTATGATATCGGGAATCGTGAGCTACTGGCCATTAAATTGGCTCTTCAGGGGTGGAGGCATCTTCTCGAAGGTACCAAGGAGCCTATTGCCATCCTCACCGATCACAAAAATGTACTGTATATCAAGGGGGCTCGACGATTAGGATCTCGTCAGGCCCGTTGGTCTCCATTTTTTTCCCGTTTCAACTATACCATTTCTTATATTCCTGGTACCAAAAATATCAAAGCAGACGCTCTCTCTCGCCAGTTCGCCACGGAGAACGAATCCAATGAGTCCGCTGAATCTATTCTCCCCGCCAAGTGCATAATCTCTGCCAATAATTTTGATGTGTTGAATGAAATAAACAAGGCCCAGGTTCACATTCCCAGGAGATTTAGGGTACCAGAGGGACGCTTATATGCAGCTCCACGTTTTCGCCACACAATTTTACTTTGGGGACATTCTTCTAGATCGGCCGGTCATCCAGGCTTCAAGAGGACAGCGGATCTTATTAAACAGACCTTTTGGTGGCCTAAGATGAACAAGGACATTTTTGATTTCCCCAGTGCTTGTCCGGTATGTGCCCAGAGTAAATCCACCCATCACAAACCTTCTGGTCTTCTTATGCCTCTTCCCATTCCGGAGCAACCTTGGAAACATATCTCTATGGACTTCATTGTCGAACTTCCCAATTCTAAAGGAATGAATACCATTCTTGTTGTTGTAGACAGATTTTCTAAGCATTCACACTTTATTCCCCTCAACGGCCTTCCTAATTCTGCTACTTTGGCCGATATTTTTTCTAAGGAAATTTTCAGATTGCATGGTGTTCCTATTTCAATTGTTTCTGACAGAGGCTCTCAATTCATCTCTAAGTTCTGGCGTGCATTTTCCAAGAGACTTGGGATTTCCCTTCATTTTTCTTCTGGATATCACCCTCAGACCAATGGTCAGACAGAAAGAATGAATCAGACCTTAGAGCAGTATCTCAGATGTTTCGTCTTCGAATCTCAAGAAAACTGGTTGGATGTATTACCGTGGGCTGAATTTGCTATCAACTCTCTTAAAAATGAATCTATGCAAGAGTCCCCTTCCGTCATTAATTTCGGATTCCACCCTAGCAGTCTTCCCCTCTCCTCCCTCCCTTCTGGTGTTCCCGCAGCGGATTCTTATGTTTCTACTCTTCAGAATTCTTGGAGGAAGATCCTTAAGACCCTACAAACTGCCGTCTCAAGACATAAACCAAAGGCAGATCGACGTCGTCAACCGGGCCCTTCATTAAAACCCAGAGACAGAGTGTGGTTGTCCTCAAAAAATATAAGGCTCCCAGGAAAGGACGACGACACCAAACTTAGCTACAGAAACAAATGGGAAGCGGACTTAGGGGAGACATTGGAGGACGAGGACTGGCCCACAATAGTACTGGCAGCGGCTAAGAGCTCTATATGCACCACCTTGAAGGAGAATGCATATAAAGTCCTAATGAGGTGGTACCTCACCCCAACACGATTAGCAAAGTTTGTAAAAGATTACCCCCCATTGTGCCCCAAACAATGTGGGGAACAGGCAGACTTACTTCACATGCTGTGGGGTTGCTCCAAAGTGGCTCCTTTGTGGGAGGAAATCCAAGATTGGCTACAGAGTATTCTCGGGCAGCCGGTCCCCCTGGACCCCTGGCTGTTCCTGCTGGGCAGGCGCACCCGGGGGTTGGTCAGACCGGCACAAAAATTAATTGCACATTTTGCAACAGCCATGCGGTGCGAAATCGCAGCATTGTGGAAGCTACCAGATTTACCCACAATTACGAAAATTTGGAACAGAATTTGACACATCTGCCGGATGGAACAGTTGACAAGTCTGGTCAACGACACCGGCACAAACTTCCTCAAAGTCTGGGCCCTGAGGCTAGCCCATTCAGACATTCCCGGGGTGAACACCACCACCATAATGCCCTAATAAATCGAGATGCATTCTCCTGCGAAGTGACAGTACTGACAAGTCACAGACGGGGTACAGGTAGGGATGACGGCAAACAGGGATGGCACTCCTATGGGTGGACCCGCATTGAATTGGCAGGGCAAGAATAGAAACTGGGAACGCCAAGAAGGCGCTGTGCTCCCCCCCCCCTCCCCCCTACGTGTCTGTGTAGTTCGTCTGGTTTGTGAGTCGGTCTGTCCTGTAGGTCTTTGACGAGGCGGAGGAAGAAGGAAAAACAAAAATTGGGGTATGGGTACATTAAGAGAAGACAATGGGTTGTTGGACAATGTATGCGCTGTAAAGTAACCTAATAAAAACCCTTTTGTGGGGAAAAAAAAATATATAAGGCTCAAGACCCCGTCTCCAAAGTTGTCCCTGAGATTCTTGGGTCCCTTCAAGATATTAGAGAGGATCAATCCGGTTGCATACCGTTTGGCACTTCCTCCCACCATGATGATTCCTTCTGTGTTCCATGTGTCCTTACTCAAACCATTTATCCAAAGCTCTCACTTCCCGGACCGTTCCCGAAAACCCAACCCGGTGACCATTCACGGACAGCAAGAATATGAAGTTCATTCCATAATGCTGGTAAACAAAAAGGGGAGGGATAAGGGAGTGATCAACTAAACCATACTAATTGTGTAGAATATGTAATAATAGTGATAAATTCAATTGCTAATGAAGAGTAGGTGCAACTATGAACTGAAGTGAATCAGGAAAAGTGGGGGGTACAGTAACCTGTACTCCAAAGGAAATTCACTTAAATGCACACTACCTATATTTCAAATTTAACCTTTAATATAAAGTCCTTAAAACATATATTACCAACAAAAAAATAAATGTGACAACGTTTAAAAATAAATTAAATAGGATAACTCGTGCAGACAACCAGCCTCCTACTCTCCAGTTTTAATGATATACTGGAGCATTTAAACATATGAGACTGCTTGTCTGCACGAGTTATCCTATTTAATTTATTTTTAAACGTTGTCACATTTATTTTTTTGTTGGTAATATATGTTTTAAGGACTTTATATTAAAGGTTACATTTTAAATATAGATAGTGTGCATTTAAGTGAATTTCCTTTGGAGTACAGGTTACTGTACCCCCCACTTTTCCTCATTCCATAATTGACTCCCGTTGGTCCAAAAATAACCTACAGTTCCTCGTTCATTGGAAGGGGTATGGCCCAGAGGAGCATTCTTGGATTCCGTCACGTCACATTCACGCTCCCAAACTCTTCTGGCAATTCCATTGGAAATTCCCCCAAAAGCCACGGCAGGATCGCCCGGAGATCGATCCTCAAGGGGGGGATACTGTGACGGTTCAGGGGATTCCTCCCCCACCATGTGTCCCCATCACCGCGGTTCCCCCTGCCTCTGATTTTTCCTCCTTGCCTCCTCGTTCTTCTCTCCCTTCCTCCTCCCGCATCCGTCCCTCTGCGGCATGCCCTGACGCGCTCCCAGTTGCCGCGCGCGTTCCCCGCAGGGCGCGCGCATGTCCCCAAACACCCGATCACCTCCGCGGCACTCACTGCTCGTGGCATCCCTCTGTCTCCCCTCCGGTTACATTACCTTCTGCAGTCACTCCTCCGGTTCTCTCTCTTCCCTCGACGGGCGCCCCCGCAGCACAGTGCTCCGCACGCTTTCTGACACAGCCTGTGTGCGCGCACCCCAACCTTACAGAGGGTGCGCGCACACGCTCCTCTTGTCAACTTCCCCAGACCTCTGGCTCCGCCCTCCATGCTGTACAAGCCATCTCCCTCTCTGATTTACCTGTCTCCTCCCTCTCTCCTCACCTATCCCTGCTGCCTCTCACTTCACCCTCTGCTCCTCCTCTCTCTCCCATTGGTGTTCCCTCCTTTATAACCCCTGTCTGTCCTCTTACTCATTGCTCTGCATAGCTTCTTGTGACCCCTGTGTGTGCAGTCCTATGCTTGGCTCTTCTGTCTCTTTCAGCGTTTGTTCCTGTCCCTGCTTACTTTTGGATCTCCCTGGCTTGAACTCTGCTTTGTACTGGATTAGTGTAAAAAAGAAAATGTGAGGCGCTTCTAATAGAGGTGCAATAAAATTGTGAATAATAAACCTTATAAAAACCGTTTATACAAAAGTGCTCATTAATTATAATTGAATAAAAAATAATAAAATATAAAAATATATATTAAAGTGAACTTCGCTGCTCAACCCTCTGTGGAGAAGATCCAATTCCTCCTGTTTGTAGGGAGAAGCTTGTGGGGAGCGCAGATGTCACCATATGTGGGGAAAGAAATATACTGCTGCGGCAGCTTTTATTCTAACAAATCACCGATTTTTCCCTGGCTTGTACCTGGAATGCGACGCTCTTCACCTGGCGCATGCCGCGCTCATTTTGCGTTCCCAGCCACGGGTCATGCCCGGCTGACGCGCGGTTGATGGGTTTATTGATAATGGTTCGGATTTAATAGGCTGCAATGCTTCGCGTGTCCGCCAGATGGCAGATATTCATGAATTGTAATGCGCATGCGCTTCAGTAATGTGTCGGCTTGCAGGTGTTTCGTTTAAAAAAGATACTATACCACAGTGTGCTATTGTAACTTGGCCTTGAGACTGAAGGAAGAGGTTGCAAAAATGTATCAATTTAGGCTTTTCATATTAAAGAAAGACAAAGACCAGTTTCGGTTACAGTATTCTCCAGAGACCCACCTGCCATGAGTGTTCAAGTGCAGCCCGCTTTCCAAAAACCCGACAGAAGTTATGCGTATTTCATATGGGCCGCGATTAATGCAACACAGGATAAGATGGCAACAGTTGTTCAAATTTATCAGTATTTTATCGAAAACTATGACTTTTACAAATTTTCGCCAACTCCTCATACGTGGAAGCGTGCAGTAAGGAAAAGGTTACGTAGCGATCCCTGTTTTCATCGTATTGAGCCACAATTTGTTGGAGGGTATTGGTGTGTATCACCGGATTTTTCCGGTATCTATGATCATGAAGGCGGCAAAAGGCGGAGGGTCGTGTTAAAACCAACTAAGAAATGACAGTCGCTGCCAAGCAATGCACCAGCACCGGCTTCCAATGATGGTCCCGCTGTCAGTGACAACCCTGAGCCTGAGTCTGAGGGTGAGCCGGATTTCGCGTGCAGTTTCAATGAAGTTTGCATGTACCTAAGCAATTTCCAGCCTCACCAGCTGACTACAGGTGGACTAGTCCCGCTGCAGACTATCGACGTGGATGATCAAGAAAGCTGGACCGGCAGTGGACCGGCGCCGGCACCAGCTGAATGGGAAATACTATGGTGAGTATTGTTGCCGTATTATTTTCGGTGTTTTTTTTATTTTGACAATACTGTATAAATATCGGTGCGATTCCGAAGTCAAGCGATTCTCCTGTAAGCAATATTATTGGCTGAGCGGCTTCTACAGTACTGTACTGCAGATACTGAACAATTGGTGGAACGCTAGGCACATGCGAACAGGAGAAAATTATTGGTGGGGCTGGCTGGGTACTTCTTTAGGGGGGTGACCATTACTGTACATGAAAACTTTTCTTTTTGTTTTTCCTCAGAAAAGAAAACGGCTAATGGGGGGATTTCGATGGATAATATCGCGTTGTGTGACAATGCCTGCACATTGCTGAATCGGATTTAAAACCCCACGTCTACAGTTTTTTTGCCCTTGTTCCGGCCGTACAGTATACTGTGTAATAAACCCGAAAAAATAAAACTATGCATTTATTCTACATGTACAGTATCATTTACATTATGTGTGTTCTACAGTATACAGTGCCAGGTTCCTAACATCTATGGGCAAAATTAATTTTATTTCTAGGTGCCCTAGAACAGAAGTTCCCACGCCAATTGGCCGTGAACTTGACCGAGGCCCTAGTTTCCACGCCAATTGCGCGATTACCCTGACTCCGTTCTGTTGCCATGAGAGGGTCGCTATTTGCCATGCAATCCTGCCTGAACTACGACTATATGGTGACCGAATCTGAACCCTCTAGGTTGAACAGAACTGGAGTTATGGGTTCCATGTTTCTGCTCTTAGCCGTTTCAAAGCAGCGCGGCTTTCTCCGCCATTACGGTCAATGATAGGACCCTCCTCGCCGGCGTGACCCTTTCTCGTCGCCATTACTGGTCGGACCCTGTTGGGGTCAAGTGAGGGGGTTCCTAACATCTATAGGCAAAATGAATTTTATTTCTAGGTGCCCTAGAACAGAAGTTCCCACGCCAATTGCCCTAGTTCCCACGCCAATTGCGCGATCATTGCTCTTTTTTGACAATGTTGCCGATCTTGCGGCTTTGCTGTCTGGCAGTAAAAAAACAGTGCAGTAAGCCTCGACATTTGTTACACTGTCAAAGGAGCAAATGGAAACAATGTAAGACAAATCAACATGTCCTTTTATTGGTGGAGTCAGTACAAAAACATTTATTTACAAATACTGTACAATGTTGAAACATTTTAAGTGCACAGCAATTCAAAACATCAACAGGTGTATAGTTTACTGCTACTGCACATGTGTGAAAACATTTGTCAGTCAGTATGGGTTACAGTCACATGTT
Source organism: Ascaphus truei (assembly GCF_040206685.1). Lineage (NCBI taxonomy): Eukaryota > Metazoa > Chordata > Amphibia > Anura > Ascaphidae > Ascaphus > Ascaphus truei. Next base: position 4,710,950 of record NC_134496.1, on the reverse strand, counting down.
TTAAATACAGTACAATACATTCTTTAATATCTTTAAAATATAAATATATAAATATAATTTAAAATAATCCGTTCTGTGGGTCTGAGCGGGTTGAAATTGCACCAGTATAGTCCTAGAGGGCAGCAAACAGGGCAGGTTTTCAGGGCAACCTTGAAAACCGTGCCTGTTTGCAGCCCACAGGGACTGGAGTCGTGCATGTCCTGTGTAAAAAAACACACAACAACGCTTTGCTCATTTTCTGCAGTTACTGTAGTCATTGTGTTTTTAATCCGTCCCTAGCCAAGTGTCAATCGGCTGACTGTGCCTGCGTGTACTCTAATCCTTTAAGAGATTGGAGCTTGCTGCTTACAGCGCATGAGTCACCCTACCCTACCAACCCCCTCTCTCCACAGAGTCGTTAATCTTCTGAATATTGCCATTGTGTTCTTAATCCGTCCATAGCCGAGCTAAAAAGCCTCAGTGCGCCTGCGTGTAATCACACACCCCCCCCCCCAACCCTTAGAGGCTTTGTTCATGGTAACGCTTTGGAAAATCCCCTCTCGAATTTGAAATGTAAATCTGATGTGCACAGCATTGTGAGAATTGAGAGTAAAAAAACATTAACTGATTCATGTTGTTTTGTCATTCATTCTTATACTATCACAGGGAGGCACAGGAAGTTAAAGTGACTTGCTTTTTATGTACTGTATTTGGGGGTTGTATTTGGGGGTTTATTGAACAAATTAGGACCCTTGCCATAATGGCCAAATATCAGCCTTCCACATCCCCCGGAACCGGAGATACAAAAATACAGTTTAAAAGCACATTGCAAAAGTGGCTTTTTTCTGCAATGCAAGTCAATGGCGAAAACCTAAACTTTACCATTACCCTTACTCCGTTCTGTTGCCACTAGAGGGTCGCTGCCTGAACTAGGACTTCATGGTGACCGAATTTGAGCCCTCTAGGTTGAACAGAACCAGAGTTATGGGTTCCAGGTTTCTGCTCATTCTGACTTAGCCGTTTGAAAACAGCGCGGCTTTCTCCGCCATTACGGTCAATGATAGGACCCTCCTCGCCGGCGTGACCCTTTCTCACCGCCATTACTGGTCGGACCCTGTTGGGGTCAAGTGAGGGGTTTCCTAACATCTATAGGCAAAATGAATTTTATTTCTAGGTGCCCTAGAACAGAAGTTCCCACACCAATTGCACTAGTTCCCACGCCAATTGCCCTAGTTCCCACGCCAATTGCGCGATCATTGCTCTTTTTTGACAATGTTGCCGATCTTGCGGCTTTGCGGTCTGGCAGAAAAAAAACAGTGCAGTAAGCCTCGACATTTGTTACACTGTCAAAGGAGCAAATGGAAACAATGTAAGACAAATCAACATGTTCTTTTATTGGTGGAGTAAGTACAAAAACATTTATTTACAAATACTGTACAGTGTTGAAACATTTTAAGTGCACAGCAATTCAAAACATCGACAGTACAGTCCTAGAGGGCAGCAAACAGGGCAGGTTTTCAGGGCAACCTTGAAAACCGTGCCTGTTTTCGGCCCCAGGGACTGCAGTCGTGCATGTCCTGTGTAAAAAAGCACACAACAACATCTCCTTTTTTTAAGTACAGCAGGTACTGTAGGGCAAAACATGTACAGTACAATACAGTTCAGCACAACAGTGTGGTCTCACTGAAAGTCCTCCACATTGTCCATCCATGGCCGATTCCTTGCATGGCGCAAAACGCCATTAATGCAGTCTCGAACGCCTTTCAATACAGGATCTGTAATTGGATAAAAGCGCCGCATTTCATCCCGAATGTTTTTCCTTAAATTGACAGGAAGCGCCTTTTTTATGTGATTCCCATCGTAGTTCACTTTGAAGGCCCAGTCGCAGTACAACGAGTAGGGAACATGGTGCTTAAAAATGAACAAGGCATACTTGTGGGGTGCATCAGCACTCATCACCCTATACTTCTCCCTGAGCTTCGGTGGCAGATCACACAGGGTGATGTCGGGCACCGTTTCGATGCGAGCAGGTGTAAGTCTTTTGGGAGCGGGTGTGCTTGAGGCGACGGGGGATGGTAGGTTGTCTGGGAGGAAGCTTTCCTCCGGTCGTGGTCGCCATGTTGTCTCCTGGCGTGGTCTTGACGGGGTTATCATGTCCTCCTCAACGGCATACATGTACACTACATCTTCTGGTGGAGGGGGTGCGCTTGGTAATGGAAGGGGGTCGAAGGTCCCATTTATCACATCCATGTCACCCCCCTGCTCCGGCGTCGGGGAAACAGGGGCATTAGCACCGAGCAAATAATGTATGCCCGCTATGTCAGCCTCTATCTTCTCCATCCGTCGATCCATCCGTAGATCCATATGTATCATCCGTTGATCCATTTGTAGCATCCGTTGCTCCACATTTAGCATTGTCTCCAGAAGCAGATCTATCTTTGCTAGCACAATAGAATTCCCGGGGAGATCCACAGTTATCCCATTCAGCATCCGGTCTAACGAGCTGCTTCTTGTGCATGGCGCCTGGACATCTGGGGGGATGGGTGCAACGGAGGATGAGATGGGGGTTCCATGGACAGAAGTGGCATCGACATCGAGGAAGAGTGGAGGAGGTGACCTGTGGATTTCCGGTAGAGGAGAAGCGGCAGCGTCGTCGAAGAGGGATGGAGAAAGTGACCTTTGGATTTCCGGGCAAGAAGCAGAGTCGTCTAAGAGCAAAGTAGAAAGTGGCCCGTGGATTTCAGAGGTGGCGGCATCGTCGGATAGAACCGGAGAAGATGGGGGTGGAGAAGACGGGCTGAAGATTTCCAGGACAACTACAGTAGAGTCATCGAAGCGTATTGAAGGAAGTGGTCTGCGGATTCGATGGGTTGGCTGCCAATCGTTTTGCGTTGAGAGTACATCACCGTATATCTTGTTCACATAATGAGGCTTACGTCTAAGAAAACCCTTAGCCTTTGGGTTCAGCAGAAGGTTTTCTTTGTTGGCCTTAGCCTGTCGCTTTGGCCTTGGCGTGGAAATGGCAACCGCCTTTCGCTTTTTCAGCTTGACAGGCACGGCAGAGGCGAGTGTGTTCCTGCGTCCATAGAATCGGGGTTGCTCCATGGAAGCCGGTGGCACAATGCAGTATCTGGACAAGGGCAAGTTCAGATAAAGATCATGGAGTGGTGGGCTATGCAAAGTGTGTAACCTTTTATGCATGGCGTCCAGGGAAAGGGGTTGAAAGGGGGCGTACTCTAATGTGAGTCATTACCGTATAAATACACCATCCATTTTGTGTATTGACTGCACATAGAATACACATCGACTAAACATCGAATATACATTCTTGTGTTTGTATTTCTTTCTACTCGCAGCACTGCCTGTTAAAAAGATTTCAAAGGAGCTCAGCATGCGAATTAAGGAGATGTACACGAGCGGACACCGAATTGCTGCTATCCAGCGCTGGTTAGCTGCCTCTGACCTCGTTGTGCCAGCAACCACCGTGAGCTATCATGCACATGGAAAAAACAGAGAATGCAAAAGGGCGCCAAGCGTAACTAACGCGTAAGTATATTTATAAAACTTAACAAAAAAAAATATAGAAAACTGTACTGTACTGTTCATACAGTACAGTACATCTACAGTACAGTTCTGTATCTACTGTAATACTGTTGTTATTTCTGTTGATTTATATTACAAGATAGTTTGTACAGTATATTTATATTTATAGTGGAACAGTATACATTTTTTGTATTTTTTTTATTTATCGTACAACGGTATATATAGGATGTATATTTATATGACAACAGTATATATATTTTGTATATTTATATTTATAGTACAACAGTACAGAGGCGGCACATTTTATTTGAATGCGGCTAGCTCCGCAAGCCTGGGGATGCCCCGGCATGCTAGCCGCACTCCCTCGGCGTGCCGCGCGTCATCGACGCGCGGTCACGCGTCATCGGGTGCCTGCGCCCCCTGCACGCGCGTCCGGGGCTCCCCGAGGGAGCCCTGGTGTCCTGCGATGTGGGGGACGGCGGCAGGGTCCCCCCCGACGGATGAGTCTACTGTGTCGCTGGAGAGATTTGCAAGCTTTGCATTCCACAAAAAAGGCCGCATATCTTTGAAGCCGCGGCCAAAACACCCTGTGAAGCTGCATGTGTGGGGTGCCATCTCTAGGCATGGACCGGGTTGCATTGTCATCTTTGAAGGTAACATTTATCAAATATAATGTCGCCTAATGCACTGTACTTTACTAGTGTTGCCTTACTGTATGCACTGTACTGTTCTATTGTGCAGTTTTTTTAGCATTTTTCTTTTCTTGCTATAGGAAGACAACATTGTGCCCGAGACATTGTGCCCGAGATACAATACATCACACGCGAGTTCCCCAATGGTCACCGCTTCTACCAGGACAACGATCCGAAGCACACCGCGTCAACGGCGCATATCCTTGAGCGCGGCATCAACTGGGTGAAGACGCCAGCGGAGTAAGTGCAGTAGACCGTGTCCCATTTTGGTTCCCCACTGTTTTTAGCTCTTAAACCAATTGTCCTTTTTTTCCAATGACAGGTCGCCAGACTTCAATCCGATCGAAATGGTCTGGCATCAGCTGAAGGACCATATCCGGAAAGTGTCGAAACCCTCCAAAAAGGACGAGTTGTTGAAAGGCATAATGAGTTTTTGGAACGATGTACTCACCGTGGAACGCTGCAATAAATATATAGACCATATTGCCACTGTGTTGCCCATTGTCATCGCACGTAATGGGCCAGCATCAGGAAAGTAGTACTGTGCTGTAGTATTGTAAGTACAGTATGATACAGGTAAGTATGGAACAGATTTTTTCTTTCTAGATAGTCAGAGTATACAGTAGTTAGTTTTTTCTTTACAGCGAGAGCAGCACCAGCCATCAGGTTACAGTACATAGAATTTAACAGTAGTCAGAGTATACAGTAGTTCCAGTATACAGTAGACTTGTTTGACAGTACTACAGTAACTGCCTACTAACTGCTCAATTTTTTTCTTTCCAGAGAAAGCAGCACCAGCCATCTACAGTAGTTCTACACATTACACAATGCCATAACACAGTACAGACATACAGTACAGTACAGTAACTGCACTAATTTTTTGTTTTCTTGTCGTTTCAGGAAAAAAGGGTGGCCTGGGGGGAGGTGGGTTTTTGTGTCCAGTCTAATCTGTTTGTACAGTATATAAACAGCAGTAATGATGTACACAAAACCTCGCCTCTCTCAATGAACTACTGTACTGTAGACAGAATGAAGAAAAGATAGACGGAAAAAATAATATTACTATACAGTATACAGTATATATATTATACAGTACATTACAGTATATATTATTAAATACTATTCTTATAAATGTGCATTATTCATGTTTCCCCATGTTTTACAAATGTTTTCTAAATGGTTATCCAATTTCAATCTGCCAGAAGAATTTAATAAAGGCTGCAGTATGTATTATTCATGATTATTTTTATATTTGTATTTTTTGGGTCCTGCCAAAATAAAATAAATATTTATTCACTTTCCTGCTAACCATAATCATTGACAACAACCACCCCCCCACCCCCGACAGTATAAGAATGAATGACAAAACAACATGAATCAGTTAATGGTTTTTTTACTCTCAATTCTCACAATGCTGTGCACATCAGATTTACAGCAAAGAATGAGAAGTGAATCTCTTGATGGTGCTTCTAAATCCAGGATTGTGCAATGTTGGCAATATTGCCTAGGAGACCGGGGTATATTAATTCAATAATAAAATGTGTAGATGTATGACAGGGTATATGGCTCACCATGTAAAGCCTAACATGGACAGAACAAATGTAACCACTCTTAAAAGCGAAACCACATGGAAGCCCTTATATAAAGAGACTCCCAGTGCAATCACTATGTGGATAGAAGGTATCCTGTATCATAGGCTGGAGCCCTGCAAATACCCTATAGTCACAATAACAATAAACATAGTAGGTCACTCACATAGTAAACCCCTTCTGCTCCATGACAGCGTGCATCCGTTCCGTTTTGTAGATAGAGTATGCGTAGAGAGATGGTGGAGCACTGCAAAAAAATAGGGCTGGAGGCAGATCCGTGAAAGATAAAAATGCTTTAATCCAAATGCATGGTAGCAACAGCTACATTAAAAGGGTCCTCTAACGCGTTTCGCGCTTTAGTAGCGCTTTATCAAAGAGTGACCCATGTCCCCCCTGATCCCCCTTATATACTGTTCACCACGGAAGTGATTTCGCGCCAAAAATCAGTCAAAACTCTGACTGAAGCTGAATCCCCGTAAGAACTACGGTGGCCTCATAGGGTAGAAACACCTCCGTGCTGGAAAAGCAAAGGCGGAAATACAAAAAACTGCATACAAAGCCAGGTTGATAAACCTGGTGACGAAATACAACTCAAACTCTACCCAAGAATAAAAAAATAAAATAAAAAAACTATGACATACTAGATAAAGAAATGAAAAACATATTACATAAAGAAGCAGCACATATAAGGAAATTTAAAATGAGTATTAATAAATGAAACTCTTACTAGATAACTGGGATCATGAAGAAATATACCCATCAATAGACCCATCACTCTTAAAATTATATGTCTAATGTCACTATACATAATGATAAAAATAAATGTTTGAATTAAGTCAAAATAGAAAAATAGACTAATCTCAACAAAAAACAAGGATAATGGCAATAGCAGTAAAGTTAAAGAGATACATATGTATAATTATAATCTTAATACAGATCTGGGTACACACTTTTTCAAATTAGAAAGACTACAGACTCTGCGATTAAGATTATGGTGGGAAATCACATCCCTTGAAAATTACACTAAGGTTAAAAGGATCCCAAGAGGCCTCCGCATTAAGAAAACACCCACATTTGGTTTTAATAACGCGGACTTTGAAAAACAGTGGATTCAGACGTTAGATGATTTCTCATTTAAACTGATCCAGATTATTGTCAAACAAAAAACCAAAGAGATCACATCATTGGCTAAGGAAATTGAACTATTGTAGACGAAATTGAAAGCCTTTGAAGATATGGAGCATTTTGATAACAACGACCAGATCTTATCCAAAAATTTAGAACAGGTAGAGAAAGAGATTATTCTTAAAAAACAGGGCAAATTTGAACGTGACAAGCAAGATTATATTAGAAAACAAGTATACGTGTGGCAGAGGAGACCAGTGACAAATACTAACAGGGGTAGATCAGATAGATCATTCTCAGGCTCTAAAGATAAAGAGAAATCTACCACAAATCCCAAAAAATCTATTTTGAAAAACAAATATGCTGAAGTGTCTAGTTTTGAGTCTGAGGCCTCAGATGGAGATACACTGGCGACACACTTTATTCGAGCTTGGCTAGTCCCACGAATTCGGGTATACCCGGGTGTATTGAGGTTTGTGACTGTTTTCTGCCCGAGTACATTGAGTTATTTTCCAAGCAGGGATTGAAGCATTTTATTCCCGCTGGCTGCAATACTGCACAGTATATATATATAAACTGCATTACAATTCATGAATTTATGCCATCTGGTAGACACGCGAAGCATTGCAGCCTATTAAATCCTAATCATTATCATTTAACAGATCAGCCGCCCATCAGCCAGGCATGAACCCAGGCTGGGAAGGCAAATGCAACGGGGCTTGTCAGAGGTTAGGAGTGGCGCATTCCAGGTATCTGCCAGGTACATACCGGGTATTTGCTCGAATAAAGTGTGTCGGTGCAGTAGCCAAAACATATCGGTCGCTTTTGACCAGATCACAGACACATGGAGATCGAGTAGTCGCAACAGGGAGGACAATAGGGATCATCCCATTCCGAGTACATCTGGACAGTCAGTCAATTGGCATCATACACAAAAAGAATCAGTGCCAAAAAACTGGTCTGGAAGAGGACGAGGCGATCAAGGAAGAAATGGGGTGCGAGGAGCAACAAAACGGAAAAAATATTCATAGATTCAGCTCTTGATAATGTCATCAACATTTCAGATAAGACTCTGACCATCAGCCAACTAACCCTTTTGAATAAAGGTCTGAACTTTGCACCATTGAATAAAATCAACCTCTTTAACACCACCATTGACTTACAATGCTTTATACGTAAATTGTGCCTAAAATTTTTTTTCTCATCAAGGTCAGAAGCAGAGCCGGTCCAAGAGATTACATCATCTTCATCTCGACCTGATGAAAACTTGACACTTGATCCTCCTCATTCACTTTCCTCCTTTAGGGAGCTTAGTGTGATATCAGATATGCAGGGATTGTTACTTGAACAAAATGATAATGAACAATGTATTGATATACCTATATCTAACTTTTTGAAGTGAAACTTCCTTAGTGGCACCTCATTCGTGATAGGGCAAAAAAGAATTGTGGAGACAGAAATGAAACGGATGTGACGTCAGTGCTGGCAGTTGAGGCCGGGCTGTGTTCTGGCTCAGCCCGACCCCAACACTGACATCACACCCGCTCCACAAATCAGATGCGGCGGCGGCGATAGCCACCGGCGCCGCTCCTAATCGCTCCCCCCCCTGAGCTCCCCCCCCCCCCCCCCACACATCGTGACATATCGCCGCCGCTCCTAACGGCCACTGCCATGCCGCGCATGCGCAGTTGTGACGGCGCCGCTGATTCCCCGCCCGTTCCCCGCCCATTGATATGCTGCGCATGCCCGGTAGTCATGGCGACGCTCGAGACGCCATGACTCTCCTCACAGGGACACTGAAGCCCACACTGCTCCCCGGGGCTCTATGCAGGCACTGATCTCCTGCGGCCTCTCCTCCCGGTGCATGCCCCGGCCGAGGCATAGAACTGCTCCTGCTCCGATAACGGGGGGGGAGGAGGGGGGTGATGAGTGCGCTGTGTCCCCCATGTCCCCCACGTCCCCCACAGCACCATCAGAAGCCTCCGAGTCGGCTCCAGCTGACGATGACGCGCTTCTCCCTCTCCCCCCGCCGACACTGCCTCCATCTCCTCTGTGCCGCGATCTGGTAGGAATGGGGGGGGGGGGGGGCGGGGGGGCGGACTGCTGAAAGGGTCTGGGTGCAGGGAAAGGATAAGGGTGCTGGGGGGAGGACAAGTGTGCTGGGAGAGTCAGGAGAGAGAGGGGCAGGACACACACACACATACATACACACTGACACATACACACATACTGACTCACATACACACACACACACACATACACACTGACTGACACACACACACACACTGACACACACCCCCACACACTGACTGACCCCCCGCCACACACTGACTGACCCCCCCAACACACTGACTGACCCCCCCCACCCCCCCCACACACTGACTCACCCACCCCCCCCCCCACACACTGACTCACCCTCCCCCCACACACTGACTGACCCACCCCCCCCCACACACTGACTGACCCACCCCCCCCACACACACTGACTGACCCACCCCCCCCACACACTGACTGACCCCCCCCCCCTACACACTGACTGACCCACCCACAGACCCCCCCCACACTGACTGACCCACACCCCCCACTGACTGACTGACCCACCCACACCTCCCCGCACACTGACTGACTGACCCACCCACACCTCCCCGCACACTGACTGACTGACTGACCCACACCTCCCCGCACACTGACTGACTGACTGACCCACCCACACCTCCCCGCACACTGTCTGACTGACCCACCCACACCTCCCCACACACTGACTGACTGACCCACCCACCCACACTTCCCCGCACACTGACTGACTGACCCACCCACACCTCCCCGCACACTGACTGACTGACCCACCCACACCTCCCCGCACACTGACTGACTGACCCACCCACACCTCCCCGCACACTGACTGACTGACCCACCCACACCTCCCCGCACACTGACTGACTGACCCACCCACACCTCCCCGCACACTGACTGACTGACCCACCCCTCCCCGCACACTGACTGACTCACCCACACCTCCCCGCACACTGACTGACTGACCCACCCCTCCCCGCACACTGACCTACTCACCCACCCCTCCCCGCACACTGACTGACTCACCCACACACCCCCGCACACTCTGACCCACCCACACACCCCCACACACTGACTGACACACACACTGACTTACACATACACACAAACACAAATACACATACACACTGACTGACACACATACACACACACTGACTGACACACACACACACACACACACACACACTGACTGACACACACTGACTGACTGACTGACTGACATACACACACACACTGACTGACTGACTGACTGACTGACTGACTGACTGACATACACACACACTGACACACATACACACAAGGAATTCACACTTAGTGCAAATAGCTAATACATGGGATGTGTGCCGAGCACGCACATTCTAAGTCAAATTTATTTGCGTTTTGTAACTGAAATTGTATTTTGATTTTTAATTAAAACATCACCAACACAAATACAATTTCTGTGACAAAAGTCAAAGAAGTTTCACTTACTATGCGCGTGCTCAGCACACACAGCTTTTTTTTATCCATCCGCATACAGACTTTAGGAAAAAATCTAAATTTATCCCATACACATCTAAGGGTCCCTATATCTCCACTTTTGAGAGACTGGTGGAACAAGATCTTAAACAGCTGGCGGATGGTTGCTCTTCCATCAGCTTCCCCCATGATAACTTAACACAAGAAGAAAGAACTGAATTAACCATTCTGCAAAATGACCATTCGATAGTCATTAGGAATGCGGACAAGGGGGGAGCGGTGGTGGTGCAATCCTCATCAAGCTACCAACTAGAAGCGCTTAGACAATTGAATGATGCTTGTTCATATAAGAAGCTGGGGAGTGACCCTACGGCTAAATTTTTAAAGGAGTTAAAAGATTTGTTAGATTTGGGGGTGATGCTGTGTGTTCTCAACAAGAAAGAGTTCGATTTCTTGTTGTGTACACATCCCATCGTCCCGGTGTTCCACCATCTCCCAAAGATCCATAAGTCATTGACCTGCCCGCCTGGTAGGCCCATAGTGGCTAGCATTGGATCTTTGGGAGATGGTGTATCACGCTATATTGATGGTTACCTTCAACCGCTGGTTCACTCATTGCCTTCCTTTCTGAAGGACTCTAATCAACTTTTGATGGACCTACAAGAGGTCAAGTGGAAAACCTCTTATAGTTGGGCTACTATGGACGTCACGTCGCTTTATAGCATTATACAACATAATCAAGGGATTTCTGCTGTTCAACATTATCTTCATCTATCCAAATTACCAATTACACTTTGCACATTTTTGATTGAATGTATCACATTTTTATTAACACATAATTATTTCACGTTTGATTCACAATTCCTCTTACAACTTAAGGGCACTGCTATGGGGACTTCATTTGCACCATCTTATGCTAATTTGTTCATGGGTTTCTGGGAATCTATTTTTATTTTTAGTGATCAGAACCCTTTTAGAGAGCACATTATCTTTTACAGGCGTTATATCGACGATCTGTTCTTCATTTGGGATGGTGATTTTCTTTCGTTTGAAGCTTTCTTTAACACTCTTAATATTAACCAATACTATCTCACATTCACTTATGATTTTGATATTCAACACATTGCATATTTGGACATAATGTTGTACATAGATGTCAATAAAGTTATTCAGACGGACGTCCATAGGAAGCCCAATTCACGCAATGCGTTTTTGATGGCAAGTAGCAATCATTCCAGGCCTCTCAAGAAGGGGATTTTGAAAGGGCAATTTTTGCGACTGAGAAGGCTTTGCTCTACTGAGGAATCCTTTGATACCCAATCTGAGGATTTAGTTCAAAGATTTCTCAAGAGAGGTTACAATAAAGTCCACATTTTGGAATCCCTTGGTGTTGTTAGAACTCTTGATCGTGCAGATCTTTTTACTAGTGTAAGGAATTACAAAAATAAGGGGAAAAGAACCACGATGACAAAGAAAATGGAGAATAGGGCCCCCTTTTTTATAACGCAACAGTGTAAGCAGGCAGACTCCATTAGACGTATCATTTACAAGCATTGGGATACCCTAAAATTGGATAAAGATTTGCAAAATGTAGTTAAAGAGGGACCAAAATTTGTTTTTAAGAAAGCCAAGTCATTGGCAGGTTTTTTGTCACCAAGTCTGTTTCGCTCTAATCATCCACAACACATTTCCAATATACCAAAAGGCTTCTTTAAATGTGCCCATTGTGTGGTCTGTCAATATGCCACACCGCTGAAAGATATCCATACTTTAAAACCCAAAAGAACTATAAAAATATCTACATTTATTCATTGTAATTCCAGCTTTATTGTGTACATACTTAATTGTGGGTGTGGCAAACACTACATCGGACGCACCATAAGACCTCTAAAAATTAGGATAATGGAGCATGTCAGAGCTATAAAAAACCGCACTACTACACATCCTGTGTCACGTCATTTTGCCCATTGTTCGCAGGGGGGTATCCAGAACTTCTCTTTTTCGGCTATTGAGCATGTTCCTCCACCCATTCGGGGTGGCGACAGACTGAACATGCTCAATAGACGTGAGATGTTCTGGATCTTCAGTATGGATTCCCTATACCCAAATGGGATCAATCAAGATTGGGAACTGATACATTTTTTATAAAACTATTTCATTTTCTAACATTGGTTCTATTTTTCACAATAACCTCTTATTATCAATACATGTGTTTATCATTATGTACATTAAACATTAATATTATATACACTTCAATTCAATATATTTTTCTATAGAATTAATATTCTCATCAATATACTTTAATCTTGGTTTCATTTTGATATCCACTACTTTGATAGGATTAAGTTAATTATATAGTTTATTGTTGGGTTATAACAACATTATCATTTTTATAAATATACTTTTCAAATTTTCTGTATTAAGATTATAATTATACATATGTATCTCTTTAACTTTACTGCTATTGCCATTATCCTTGTTTTTTGTTGAGATTAGTCTATTTTTCTATTTTGACTTAATTCAAACATTTATTTTTATCATTATGTATAGTGACATTAGACATATCATTTTAAGAGTGATGGGTCTATTGATGGGTATATTTCTTCATGTTCCCAGTTATCTAGTAAGAGTTTCATTTATTAATACTCATTTTATATTTCCTTATATGTGCTGCTTCTTTATGTAATATGTTTTTCATTTCTTTATCTAGTATGTCATAGTTTTTTTATTTTATTTTTTTATTCTTGGGTAGAGTTTGAGTTGTATTTCGTCACCAGGTTTATCAACCTGGCTTTGTATGCAGTTTTTTGTATTTCCGCCTTTGCTTTTCCAGCACGGAGGTGTTTCTACCCTATGAGGCCACCGTAGTTCTTACGGGGATTCAGCTTCAGTCAGAGTTTTGACTGATTTTTGGCGCGAAATCACTTCCGTGGTGAACAGTATATAAGGGGGATCAGGGGGGACATGGGTCACTCTTTGATAAAGCGCTACTAAAGCGCGAAACGCGTTAGAGGACCCTTTTAATGTAGCTGTTGCTACCATGCATTTGGATTAAAGCATTTTTATCTTTCACGGATCTGCCTCCAGCCCTATTTTTTTGCAGTGCTCCACCATCTCTCTACGCATACACATCAAATTTACATTTACAATTACATTTCAAATTCGAGAGGGGATTTTCCAAAAGCCTCTAAGGGTAGGGGGGGGTGGGTGGTGTGATTACACGCAGGCGCACTAAGCTTTGTCGCTTGGCTATGGGCGGATTAAGAACACAATGGCAATATTCAGAAGATTAACGTGTCTGTGGAGAGAGGGGGCTGGTAGGTAGGGTAGGGTGACTCATGCGCTGTAATCAGCAAGCTCCCATCTCTAAAAGGAATAGAGTACACGCAGGCGCAGTCAGCCGATTGACGCTTGGCTAGGGACGGATTAAAAACACAATGACTACAGTAACTGCAGAAAATGAGCAAAGCGTTGTGTGTTTTTTTACACAGGACATGCACGACTCCAGTCCCTGAGGGCCGCAAGCAGGCACGGTTTTCAAGGTTGCCCTGAAAACCTGCCCTGTTTTCTGCCCTCTAGTACTGTACTGGTGCAATTTCAACCCGCTCAGACCCACAGAACGGATTATTTTAAATTATATTTATATATTTATATTTTAAAGATATAAAAGAATGTACTGTATTGTATTTAAAACATGTGACTGTAAACCATACTGACTGACAAATGTTTGCACACATGTTCTGTAGCAGTAAACCATACACCTGTTGATGTTTTGAATTGCTGTGCACTTAAAATGTTTCAACATTGTACAGTATTTGTAAATAAATGTTTTTGTACTGACTCCACCAATAAAAGAACATGTTGATTTGTCTTACATTGTTTCCATGTGCTCCTTTGACAGTGTAACAAATGTCGAGGCTTACTGCACTGTTTTTTACTGCCAGACCGCAAAGCCGCAAGATCGGCAACATTGTCAAAAAAGAGCAATGATCGCGCAATTGGCTTGGGAACTAGGGCAATTGGCGTGGGAACTTCTGTTCTAGGGCACCTAGAAATAAAATTAATTTTGCCTATAGATGTTAGGAACCCCCTCACTTGACCCCAACAGGGTCCGACCAGTAATGGCGACGAGAAAGGGTCACGCCGGCAAGGAAGGTCCTATCATTGACCGTAATGGCGGAGAAAGCCGTTTCAAACCAGCGCGGCTAAGTCAGAATGAGCAGAAACCTGGAACCCAAATCCTATGTTAGCGGTGAATTAAAAATAAGGTTGAGTAAGGGTAGAAGGGTAGACCAAAAAGGAGTATGTATCCCAAATAAATTCTAGGCTACTGTAGCTTATACCCTCTAACAGGGCAGGTAAGTATATGCAATGATACAGTGTATGGTTTCTAACAACAGCTCGCAAACGCCCCCATGAGTTTTTACACGGCATTGCAGTATTGCAGACAGAGAGAATAAAATGCTTAAATCACGGGCGCGAAAATAACGCAATTCACTCCGGCCGAAAAAGACACAAAACCGCACATAACCGGGATAATCTGAAATTCGCGGAGCTAGCCAAGTTAGAATAAAGGATGTCGCCACTGTAGTAATGCCCTTCGGTTTGTGCAATGCACCAGCAGTTTTTCAGGACTTTATCAATGACATCTTTCGGGATGTTCTTAATCGCTTTGTGATTGTCTACCTGGATGACATCCTTATTTTTTCCCAAAACTTACAGGACCATATCATCCACACGAAGTTTGTGCTTTCACGCCTCCGAGAGAACTGGTTGTTTGCAAAAATGGAGAAATGCCTTTTTCACCAGTCTACCACTTCCTTTCTTGGGTACATTATCTCCAACAGAGGCTTAGCCATGGACCCAGAGAAACTGAAAGCCATCGTGGATTGGCCGCAACCCAATTCCCTCAAATCTATTCAGCGATTTTTAGGGTTTTCCAACTATTACCGGAAGTTTATTCGTAACTTTTCTACCATCGTCGCTCCTATCACGGCACTGACCCAAAAAGGTGCAGATCCTTCATCTTGGTCACCTGAGGCAGCCACGGCTTTCAAAACACTGAAACAAGCCTTTGTCTCTGCTCCCATCCTTCGACATCCGAACACTAATTTCCCATTCACCCTAGAGGTTGATGCTTCTGACTGTGGGGCTGGTGCGGTTCTGTCTCAGAAATTATCTCCCCAGGACAAACTTCACCCTTGCGGGTTTTTTTCTAAAAAGTTTTCTCCAGCGGAAAGAAATTATGACGTGGGCAATAGGGAACAAAGGGTAAACCGACGCCACAAATAATTAATAAAATCAAACCGAATTGGTATAAAGTCCAAATGGAGTCCTATAAACGATGGATTTCGAGGATTCTCACATCAACGGAGTGTATGTGGAAAAAAAGAGAAAAAGAAACAAATAATGGTGCAGTATATCAACACTATGGCTAAAAGAACAAACAGACAACACAAGACATACAAGACATACAAACGATGAACACTAGCACGGCCTAATATTAATAAAAAGCAAATTTATTAGGTGTGAAGAATACATATAACGCATCCGGAGGGGTAAAATTACAACCCTACTCACAAGATGCTGGATATACACAGGCAACGAACAGGATGCATGCAGCTGGGCTCCCAAGATGGCGAGCGGAGCACTCTGGTTGGCGTCCTCACATGACAGGGGTGGAAGATGGATCACTCAAATGACAGGACTTCCGGGTGGATGTGACGTCACGTCCACTGGAGTCCCACCGTAGATGTTCCTCCTCTACTCTTCCTCTGCAGGCTCACCGTGATGAAGTACGCGCATGCGTATGAAACGCGTCGGAAGTTTTGAGTGTCATTAGAGCTTGTCTTAGCTGTGGAGAAGTCTGCAGTTCCCTGTGGAGAAATTTGCGGTCTTTTAAGTGCAATAACGGATTCGTGGTGGCATCGCGGTGAGCCTGCAGAGGAAGAGTAGAGGAGGAACGTCTACGGTGGGACTCCAGTGGACGTGACGTCACATCCGACGTCACATCCGAACTACACCGTACCACCCGGAAGGGGACGCTATGTCTGAACGGTTCAACTGAACGCTGCTCGACATGCTGGGTACACTGAAGGGCGCACAGAAGACTGAATGGAGTAAGCACGTAGAGACGTTAGTGCATGCTTATAATTGTACACGCCATGAATCCACGGGGTATACGCATTACTTCCTAATGTTTGGGCGAGAAGCTCGGCTACCAGTGGATGTACGTCTGCGGATATCTACCGATTGGGTATCAAACAGGATGCATTTCCAGTATGTGCAAAGGTTACAGGACAGCTTTCAGCAGGCATACAAATTGGCATGGAAAGCGGCTGCTCAACTAAATGCGAGTAATAAGAGACGCTACGATCATAAAGTGCACCATAAGGAAATTCGTCCAGGGGATACTGTCCTTCTTCACAATCTGGGTGTCCCCGGAAAGCACAAATTGGCCGACCATTGGAGAGATGGTGTATATGAAGTGGAGTCGCAGATGCCTGGCCTCCCGGTATACCGTATCAAAGACTCAGAAGGCCGGGTACAGGTATGGCATAGAAATCATCTCCTTCCCATACCTCAAGTAGGAGATAAAGAGTTGGAAGTGCCCACTGCTTCGCTAGATGGAGAGTCAGATGTTACAGAGGATGGTCCAGAGACTGTAGTTAATACCACCTCTGAGGATCATATGGAGGGAACCTCTCAAAGGGGCCTTCCGACCGCTGGGGCATCTCCGAAGGAGCTACGGGTAAAGGGCACCTTGGTCCAATGCCAGATAAGCTGACTCAAATGAGCCAGCCTTTAGACCCTCAGAGCCCATGCTTTGTGCCTCAAAGAGACTGTGTCGATACATTGAGCCCCTCAAGGGAAGAGACTGAATTGAGTAACGGAAGAGCACCTGTGCAGAAGCCAAAGAGCTGGTCAACCTCCCATGAGAATGACTTACGATTAATTCGGGGCACCCCATTATGAGGCTCAGCAGTGGGCTCGCAATAGAGTGAGATCTGGAGATTGGAATATTCAATGAAATGTATAATCTCATGTAGAGTATACAGTGATATGTTGTATTTGTCACATATGCATTTTTATTGTGTAATATGGGTTTTGAAAACAAGAAAGGTAGCGCTAACTAAAATGGAATATGGTAGTACAATATAGTAATCAATATATACACATATAATAGAAACAAATCCTTATATATGGATATATAACCATATACAAGTGGCTGCCACTGATACAATACTGACCCCCTGTTCAGAAACAGAGTGAAAGAAAATATGTATCTAAGGTGCCTAACACATGAATTTATAAAGTATAAAAGGATATAAACAGCCAAGCCTGTTGGTAGTGCAGATCTCGAAGTATCTCCAAGTGAAGTGCTGGGTGCTTAAAAAAATAAAAACACAGTGCATAGCATAATACTGTTTGATAAAGTGACGAACACAAACATACAACACAAATAACGAACAGCTGGGATAATAAACAGGTGATAATTAAATATATAAACATTTAATAAAAACATACATTGGACACATAAAAAATAATAAAAATATACATGAACAATTAATGTAAGGTCAGACTGACAAACTGCTGCAATGGTAGCCCTGATGAAGGAAGCAGCGCTTCTGAAACGCGTAGGGTGGTCACGCTGACTTCACTGCCGAAATAACTAGTTTCCCCCCCCCCCCCCCTCCAAGGACTATTGTGTTGAATCTGCTCATGCGAGCGGAGTAAGAGCATCCAGTCCCTGGCGAATCTGCTGCCGTTGTTCTTGGACAAGCTGCACACTTTCCCCAGTGTATTGAGAGAGGCGATCCACCCACACACCAGCTGGTGTGTGTAACTCTTCACCAACGGAGGACAACGTGTTCAGCTGCAGCCAGCCACAAAGGAGAGGGGATACTCTCAGATATATCCACTGCTTGCCCCTATCATCCGTCTGGTGAGTGGGCATTTCTATCATTGCAGCAGTTTGTCAGTCTGACCTTACATCAATTGTTCATGTATTTTTTTTATTACTTTTTGTGTCCAATGTATGTTTTTATTAAATGTTTATATATTTAATTATCACTTTTTTATTATCCCAGCTATTCGTTATTTGTGTTGTATGTTTGTGTTCGTCACTTTATCAAACAGTATTATGCTATGCACTGTTTTTATTTTTTTAAGCACCCAGCACTTCACTTGGAGATACTTCGAGATCTGCACTACCAACAGGCTTGGCTGTTTATATCCTTTTATACTTTATAAATTCATGTGTTAGGTACCTTAGATACATATTTTCTTTCACTCGTAATATGTGTTTTGGTTACATTCCCAAGCGGGGACGTTGGATTCCACCAGGGGGAGAATGTAGTGGTGTTCCTGTTTCCCCTCTGTACCTCCGCGGTAGGGCGCGTCAGGAGGTTCCGCGGCGGCCCAATAGCATAGGGCGCTGCCATGTTGTGATTGGCATTGCGCAATACTCATGCGCGATCGGAGGCACGGAGAGAGTTCGCGCATGCGCAGTGTAAGCGTGCGAACGGCTGACCAATAACCAGGAGGCTCTGAAGTAAAACTACAATTCCCATGAGCCTCAGCAGAGTCACATGACACCAGGGAACGAATAGGAGTGCAGGGATTGCTGGCAGACAGGAAAGGGAAGCGAGAGGGAGAGACCACGCTAGCAGGGGGCGCCGGAGGAGCAAGGGGAGAGGTTGTGTGTGTGCAGGGGGTCAGTGACCCGCCTGCATAGGCCAGATTCCCCTCAAACCCAGTGCAGACCCTGAGTCACCATTAACTTGTGGTGCTGCAAGGAAAGCCCTAGAGAGAGAGACATTCTATTCCCTTACTGTATTAGCAGACAGGGACACAGTGTTCTTCCTGAGCTGCGGTGTGCGATCAGTGGTTTGGGCTCAAGCTACTGGACATTCCCAACTCGTGAGAGACTACACTGGATCGGCAGATCCTTTTTGAAGTCTGTTACTGGCTGCTGGAGTAGCCGGAAGGTATTTAATAAGTGCACCAACACGGTACCTTCAGGCGCTGATCCCGCCTTGGGGGAGGGTTCTTTGGGGACACTGGGTTGAGTGACAAAGGGACTGAGTCTATACATTGGACATGGTGTGGGGTACACGCGGTGTTGGGAAGTGACATTACTTAATGTGGAGAGTGGCCAGGCCACTGGTGTATAATTACTGAGTATCAGCTATTCATGTACAGTGATATGTGTTTCATTCCCAATAGGTGTACGCTAAGGTTTTGCGATTACTTATTAGTAATAGGTTACAACGTTGAGGCTTGTTATCATTATTCTTACCTAGGGGAATCTTACTTATTGGGGATCCTGGGTAAGTGGAGGCGCTGCCAAGAACATATTGTTACCCCAGGCTCCCAGTTAGCGGAGGCCCAGATCTCGTTGAGCCAGCAGGTACATACAGCACTAGTAGTCTCTCTATATCAGCAGGAAAGAGGGCTACACATATAAAAAGTTGAGTTAATTACTCATACATATAGTCAGCGACTTTGCGTACCCTGGAGGAGGGAATATAACCTAAGAGAACAGGTCTCTCACTCCCGTCTCGCTTGACGTCTCACCCGGCACTCCTGCGCTGATAACTCTCTGTCCCCAGCTGGCTTCTCCTTGCCTCACGCACCGTCTCCGCTTCTGCATCATGTGACGTCACTCACTCTTCTCGCGGGACTTCGGATTTTTACCAATCAAGCTGGGGATTGAGCTTCACTGCGCTCACAGAGTCTCTGAGTGTCAAAGCTAGGATTCCTCTCCCGGAAAAACGCACATCCTACGCGTTTCTCCATTGCGGCTTCCTCAGGGGTTATCACCTGGGTTTTCAGGGGTTAAAAGCAACAAGGTTCTGCTCTGGAGAACCCCTGCTACAATACACTAGTATTAAAACCCAAATAAAAAATTAAACAAATTCGCTATGGTAATGAAGCTGATTTTAGCCTCGGGACCCACTGCTTCCTGAGTTACGGGCCCAGATATGGGGTGCCGGTATCTCCTTCATTATTTAAATCCCCCGGTCATGTGACGCGGATGATTTAAAAATGGTGGCGATACCGGCACCCGATGCCCCATACCAGGGCCTGTAACTCGAGAAGCAGGGGGTCGCTGAGGCAGAAATCAAAGCGCTTCAGCTCAGGAGACCCCCTGCTCCCGCACACTATTAATAAAAATCACATTAAAGCAGCTTCATTACCTTAACAGATAGCCGTTAAGGCAATGAAGGGGTTAAGGCACAATAGCAGGTTTATTGAGGGAAGAGGGGGTGAGTGAAGCGGGTACTTGGCCATTCACTCACCCCCAATAAACCATTACAATATGTACTAACCACCAATACACATCCCCAGGGCCGCCAACAGAAATCGTGGGGCCCAGGACAAACATTTTGAGCAGGGCCCCCCCCCCCCCCTCGTGTCGGCGGTATTGCCCGCCGCCGCCCCATTTCACACCTCATGAGCCCCCTCTCTTCCCCCCCTCTTCCTATGTATTTCTCTCCCTCCCGTCTCACCCCCCGTCTCACCCCCTCTCACGCTCCCGCCCCGCATTTATTTGTCTCCCCTGCGTCTCACTCTTACTCAACTTTTTTCCTCACTCACCCCCTCTCTTCTCTCCCTCTGTCAAGTCAATTACCCCACACTCACTCATTCCCTCCCCCTCACACATTTCTCCCACAAGATGTATACCAAAAAACTTCCCACCCCCAAATACATATGTAACGGGTATTCCACCCCACCCAATCGCATATATAGTGTGGGTGAGTAGAACATGCGGTGTTACCGGTGTGGTACTAAAGCACTGTACACCCGGTTCTCCGCCTACCTCAGTCATCTTGAAGTCTAGCGGTAACTGGGACATGTCGGCTCCATCGACATAGGCTTCTTGCAAACAGGGGCACATTAGCATAAGGAGATCTATTCCTGGCGCTCGCCAGGGCACATACACATTAGGGTGTATCCCCTGACAGTCTATCTCATCCTCATCCTCAGAGATCAAAGAGTCTATTACTGCATCGACGTAGGGTTGAAGATCACAGTGCTTGCTCCCCCTGGTGAAATCTGAAGGAAGGGCACTTTCTACAAGGGAGTGGTTTTGGCTCTGCACTGAGTCACTCACATCACAGGGGAGGGGCTCTGATTTTCGCGCCAAACCCGGACAGATTTTTGCAACATCTTTCTGTGCAGGCTGGCAGTCAGCAGCATGTGCGCTCTCCTGATTTGGCGGGAGACGCCATTTTGCTTGGTCTGCGTAGACTAGGGGGTACCCCTCAGACGGGGCCCCGGGCATGAACAGTGTGGATGGTGCCTCTGCCAGGCATATATCTGCAGTAGATTTTCAAATTGGAGCGGAGCGCTGGGTGACTCAGGATTATGAAAAAGAAAAATAAATACAATAGTGCAGATGGTATTGATATGATGATATAATAAAAATGTTCTCTGTAGTAGTGGTACTCACAGATTGCACTATCAAATATAAGCGTATCAGAGACCCTTCTCTCTCTGATGGGAGCCCTTTAGTGGAAATCCCTCAGGGTGGTATGCTGATACTGGAAGCTTGTATTATGGTGGTTCAATTGTCCTCCCAGGGGTATGTAAAAGTGAAAGAGAGAACACACAATAGAGTAGTATAGTCTAAAATTGTATTGGCAGCAATCGATAATTATATGTATAATACACTCACTGATGTAATTAATATTTTAGAAAACATTCCATGGAGAGAAGAATACATTTTAGTAACAGCAGATGTTACTTCTCTATACACTTCTATTGTACACAATGACGGGCTTAGGGCCATTGACAGAATATTGAGAGCTGACATCGAAATGAAAGATGAACAGATTAATTTCCTTCTTGAATCTATTGCATTTATTTTGGAAAAGAATTATTTTTGGTTTAATGATACATATTATTTGCAACAACAAGGTACTGCAATGGGGACGAGGTTCGCACCAAGTTATGCGAATCTATTTATGGGAATCTGGGAGGACGATTTTATATGGTCCAACCAGGAATTTGGTGCGAACCTCGTCTCATGGAGTCGTTTTATAGACGATATCCTGTTCATATGGAGAGGCAGTGTAGAAGAACTTGAAGCTTTTTTCACACATATGGGAGAGAACAATTTGAATCTAAAATTTACTACAAATTGGAGTAAAAAAGACGTAGAATTCTTGGACTTAACCATTTATGTTGAAAATAATTTGATAAAAACGAAAACATTTTTTAAGAAAGTGGATAGCAACAACTTCATATTAGAAAGCAGCTGCCATAATCCAGAGTGGATTCGTAATATCCCGTATGGTCAGTTAAGACGAATCAAAAGAAATTGTACTGATGAACAGATATACCATGAGCAATCTAAGGTCCTGTTGAATAAATTCAAGGAAAGGAGATACAACTCAAACACTATCGAAAAAGCTTGTCACTAGAGCAGACACTGTAGACCGCAAAGAAATATTAAGTACAAAAGATAAGAATACAAGCAAAAACGTAAATTTTAATATGGCTTTTCTTACTCAGTACAATAGAGAAGCATCACAGATCAAAAATATAATAGGTAAACACTGGCATATCCTTCAAAATGACGTGATTCTAAAAGATCATATACCTGATAAACCTGTTGTCATTTTTAAAAAAGCTCCAAATCTTAAGAGCAAATTAGCACCGACCACCTTCCAAAAGAAGAAAAATGAAGAAACTAGTACATGGCTAGATAAACCAAAAGGTTTCTATGGTTGTTATGCATGCAAAGCATGCACGCATAAACACAAGGACAAATTCAATTTTAAATCTCACACCACTAGTGAAATTTTTAAAATTGAGGGGTACATCAATTGTAAAACGGATTTTGTCATCTACCTTTTAGAGTGTCCTTGCGGTCTCCAATACATAGGACGTACCTCAAGGCCTCTAAAAGTACGGATTTTAGAGCACCTTTTAAATATTAAGAAGGGTATTTTAACACACAATGTCTCTAAACATTTTTATATGTGTCATCAATCAAATCCCAATTTTGTAACTTTTAAAGGTATTGAACATGTCCCAGTACATTGGAGGGGGGGCAATAGATTAAACACTTTAGCAAAAAGGGAAACCTTTTGGATTCATAAGTTACAGACCCTCAGTCCAAAGGGTCTGAATGTTGACATAGACATTGGTGCCTTCTTAATATAATGGTTTGCACACACGTTCTTAATTAAAATCATTGTTCTTAAAATATTGTCTTTTATAATATTGTTCTTATATAATATGTGTTTTTAACTACAATATGGTGTCTTTATTATGGTAATTTTAATATCAAAGTTCTTAATATAATTCCTTTAAGAGAATATGATATTTGTATTTCAATAATATTATAGAAAGTATTTGCTTCTAATTTTGTTTATCTTCCTCATCCATTTTAGAACTCCGTCACTCATTGCGTCGTTCCTAATATATTTTTCATATATTCTTTTATATACTCCTTTTTACATCATCTTTTGTTTTAAATATTATGAATTAAAATCTTATTGTTTTATCTGTTGTAATAGAAATTGTATTAATTGTATTGGAGAATATGAATTTCTTATATTGTTTGCACTGTTTAAAATAACTGACACACACCGTCATTACCAATGATATGTAATATTGCAATCAGCTGATAGGACCCCCTGATTAGCTCTATGTCAATTTATGATGGACTATATATATAAGGGAGGACCTATGGGGTTAACCTATTCGATTCCTGAAGAAGCCACAGCGAAACGCGTAGAATCGATCCGCTGTGGGAGGTGATTGTGCTGAGGAAACCGGGAGACAACTGCTGGCAAACCAGTAGGAGACGGATACACCAGGCAGCCTCTTCCGCCCTGACCTACGACAACACAGGACGTGACGAAGGCACCAGTGACGTATGCGGAAGGGCTCCTCCGCTCCAGGAACAACCGGCGTTCTCCATTCACAGCTGTCCTCTCCCACGAACCATATTTTATTACAAAATGTGAGTGTATTATACATATAATTATCGATTGCTGCCAATACAATTTTAGACTATACTACTCTATTGTGTGTTCTCTCTTTCACTTTTACATACCCCTGGGAGGACAATTGAACCACCATAATACAAGCTTCCAGTATCAGCATACCACCCTGAGGGATTTCCACTAAAGGGCTCCCATCAGAGAGAGAAGGGTCTCTGATACGCTTATATTTGATAGTGCAATCTGTGAGTACCATCACTACAGAGAACATTTTATTATATTATTATACCAATACCATCTGCACTATTGTATTTATTTTTCTTTTTCATAATCCTGAGTCACCCAGCGCTCCGCTCCAATTTGAAAATCTACACAAGAACCATCTGGACATGAACAGTCCATCCTAAGGGTGTAGAGCTGCTTTTTTATTTATTGTATTGCACTTTAATATTTATATAATTTTTCACACATTGGTGAAGGTCACTAAACACAATTTTGTGCACTGATTATTAATTGAACATCACTGTCACGTATATCATATAATTACTTAATTATTTAATATTCACTTTGAGAAGCGCCCGGTTTTTATTTTTTTGTTCTTATATATCTGCAGTGTGGGTCACTACAAAAAGTATGGTTTTCCATGTGGACGTGGGATCTTGTTCTTCATCTAAGAAACATGAGTACGGCCACCCAGGAATTTTACACATATACTCCCGGACCTTGATCGCGGGTATAGTTACGGGAATGCCTCCTACCGCCACCACCTGGCCAGGTTCTAGATATTGCCACAAAGCCCAGGCATGTACCTCGTGTCCGGACTTCACAACCATGGTGACAAAAATAGGGACGGGACAATTTGGAAAAAAAATGGACAGGGCACCCCAGGTGGTCTCTCAGCAGCGCCTCCAAATGTAACGGGTATTCCACCCCACCCAATCGCATATATATTGTGGGTGAGTAGAACATTCGGTGTTACCGGTGTGGTGCGTATACCTGCAGGCTCACAGGAGGTCTGAGCCTCCGCTAGTGAGAGCCTGGGGTGAATCCTCTGGAACGTATCTTCTTTCAGCGCCTCCACCTATGTAGGATTCTAGGGAAATGTAGAATGACCCTAACATAGGAACCCACTCAGAAACCACACACACAGTGATTATATAACTAATGACTTTACTAACACACATATAAGACATTACACAACATCATAACCTTATGCTATAACCGTATCACCTTCTGTCCAATGTCTGGTGTTCCCACCCAGTGTCCGGTAATCCCCACCCAATGTCCCGTACTCCTACGGAGGTCGTGGGTGACTGCGCAGTCACTAAATTATCTGTTAGGCCTGTTGGTGCACATGTGTAGAAATACCTTCCGAGCACTCCGATGCTCGGGCCTGCAACACTCTTCTCAAAGGGTCAGACGTGCGATGCATCCGTCTGATCCTATCCAGATACTTCTCCAGGAACCCCAACGAGGGTCCCACCGCTTCACGGGAACAGCAACCGCCGCTGAATCCCTATCTCTCTAACGGGCAGTAGCGTGACAGGAACCCTAACCTAGGGCCTGTCCCTGATGTACCGCAACCTGAGGTGACTTGGGGAAACTCCTAGGGCCTGCGGGGTTAATAACCTACCCCCCCTCCCCTACTACCCCAAGTCCATAAACCTCACTAACCACTAGCTCCTAACTCGCTAGTACTACCAGCCTGCAGCAGACACACAGCTCTCAGTCAGTCTGCAGACTCCCACACACACTGCACACACTGCGCCCAGTACATGCAGCGACAACACACACACAATCCTATTTGCCGGTGCGCACAGCATTACCCGCTGTGGCACTGCAAAACCTGCACCTTACACACCTAAGGGTGACCTCCCTATCTAGGGCCGTCCCTTATAAATTACCCACTAACCTGGTGGGGAGTTGGGCCTACCTGGAGTGTGGGTACCTATCTGGATGCAGGAGCTGCACTCACTCCCCGCACCCTTGCTTCCCTCACAGCTCCCTGGCTCCAACTCTCTGTCACCTTCCTTTCCCAGCTCCCACTAATGTAAGTGACAGGGTCCCTAACCTGAGGGCTGCCCCTGGCAACACTCACCTTACTGGGGAGCTGAGCTATCTTGGACCAAGGGGGTGCTGGCCTAATACAGGGGAGTCCCTCTCTCCTGCACCCTACCTCCTTCCCTTGTCTGTTCCTTCCTCTGACCTTGCTCTGACTGACTCACGCAGCTCTCTGCCCGCGAAATGTATCCAATTCCTCTCAGACTCTTGGTCCTCATTGGCCACACTGTACCACCTGGTGTGCCTGACCCTAAGCCTCATGGGAATTGAAGTCCCGAGGCCCTTACAATAACATTGGGGCCGCGTGCGCTCCTCCCCTCTGCCTACACTAACTCCTAATGGCCGCCGCAACCCTTCCTGCGCTATCCCTACTCTCGCGCGACTCTCCTGCGCTTTCCCTGCCCTCACGCAACTGTTCCCTGGCTCTAGGGTTCTCCCTGCGCATGCGCGAGCTATCTGGGCTGCCGGGGACCTACTGCGCATGCGCGACCCTGCACAACATGGCGGCGCCCTATCCGCCCGGCTCCGGGAGCGCCGGGAGCCCTGAAACGCGCGTGCGGCCTTGGCAACCGGCCGCACGCATCCCCGGCAACCCCCGAGCCGGGACCTGACCGCCCTCTCCCCTGCCATCACCGAACGGAGCCGCCATTGGACGCGGCGGCCCCCGCGATCGGCAGTTAGGTGAGGGGGGTGCGGGCGTGCTGGGGAGACCTGGCTACACATATAAAAAAATCCCCACCCCCCAAATATATACAACCTCCCCCACCCCCCCCAAATGCATACAAAAAACCCACCTACCCAATACATATATATAAAAAAATCATATAACGCCCCATACATACATATATATATAAAAAAAGACCCCAATACATCTACAAAAAAGCCCAATCCATTAAAAAAAATACATATAAAAAAACAACCCTCCCCAATACATATAAAAAATAACCACAACCCATATAAAAATACCCCTAAACCCCCAAATACATATAAAATACCACCAACCCCCAAATACATATAAAAATACAAATGAAATAAAAGCTTTATTTGTAGGAGCTCCTCTGTCCGTGGACCATGTAAATTAATTAATTGTTTTGTTGGCTAGTGGTTTTATTTGTTTAATAGTTTGCTTGGATAGTTGTTTATTTAATTGTATTGTTTTGGAATAACATAATTATAATAATGTAACTATTTTGGTGACAGATAATTATTTGTGGTGTGTACTATTAGGCTATTTAGTTCTTTTATTTTTGGTGTGTTTAGGTGCTTCTGTATTTATGTGATTATTAACATTCATTAGGCTCCATCGTAATTGCTCAACATTGGATATCTTTAATGCTCAGACATTGGATATGTCCAATAGATTTAGAGCAAGAGGTTATAGTGAATCAGCAATTAAACGGGGTCGTAATAACAGCTATAAATTGGAGAGACAGCTATTGCTGCAACCCAAACCCAAAGCAATACCTACTAACACGATTCGGTTCATTGGAACCTATAATAACAAATGGAATAGTCTTAAAGGTATTCTCCAAAAACATTGGGGTATCCTCCTGGCAGATCAGGATCTCCGTACTGTCCTGGGTGATAGGGTCAATCTTACGAGTAGAAGGGCACCCAATTTGAAAAATATGCTAGTGAGGAGTCACTTTACCACTCAATCGGTATCCACGTTTCTTAATCAAGCCAATCTTAAGGGTTACTTTAAGTGTGGGCACTGCTCTGCCTGTAGATATATGAGGCAGACCAGTGTTTTTCATAACTCGAAGGGAACCAGAGAATTTAAAATCTTTAATTTTCTCAATTGCAAGTCTAGGAATGTTATTTACCATCTTAGTTGTCCCTGTGGATTGATCTACATTGGGATGACCACCAGGGAATTTCGAGTTAGGGTTCTTGAGCATACACGGAATATTAAAAATGCAACTAAAGATCTGGCATCTTTTTAAAAAATCACAAGTGTGGCAAGACACTTCCGTGATATGCACAGCTCTGACCCCTCTCCCCTGGTGGCATTTGCCATCGATAAGATTAATTTAGGCATTAGAGGTGGCAATATAGAACAAGTCCTCCTTAGGAAAGAGTGTAGATGGATAGTACAGCTGGGAACTATGATCCCAGCTGGACTTAATGACGATCTTAGTTTTGCAATGTTTCTCTGATTTTGCTCATGCTTTCTTTTGATCATATCCTCTTAGTCTCTTATCTACCTTTTGTCTCTTACTGTATAGATTATACATCAGATCTGTATACCTGTCTCTCACTGTATAGATTATACATCAGATTTGTATATCTATTATAACCTCTTTTCTTCTGTTAATACTCAGTTTTACCTTACTGTCATATCTTTTATTCCTTTGCACTTTGTCTAGTATTTGTCTTTTTTTATTTCACCTTTATATTTTATATATACTTTTTTGTTATTTTATTTTGACCTACTATGTGACGTATACTCATGTGTGTCTCTTTAAGTTGCAGTGCTCTCAAGTTCCTCTCGCATATCTTCCACAACAGGTGACGCGCCTATAATACAGCACTGCTGATTGGCTGTTGTTCGAGAGTTTGAATTTGGTGCGAAATCGGAGCCCTTTAAAGAGCGCTCATGGACTCATCAGACCTACGCTCCCGGAAGAAGCCTCACGGCGAAACGGCCGTCGGAGCTGCGTCATACCTCCACATCCCCCTGACCCATGTATGCTCTGTACAGTGTGATGCCTGTGTTTACCTCAACTACACATCCAGACTGATGCTGGGGCGCTCCACGCTTGCTGCTGGTTATTACTCTGTGGGACTGGAACACTGGGGGTCTGTATTCACTGCACATTGTGCTCTATTTGGACCTCCCTATTTCACCTACTACATGCTCGCAGAGTTCTATTAGCATCAGGACTCATGTCTACACTTCAGCATTCTCAGGGTCTTTTTTATGATACCTCTGTGGCTTTGTTTATGTTATTCACCATCATTATCCTAGCTACTCAGGTTTTTGCTGTTTATCTTTCAATTTTCCCCATGTTAGTATCTATTTTTGCCTGGCATCTCATCAGCATTTAGTTATTTTCTCTAGTTGCTTTGCATGCAGGTTTTTGGCTTATAGTGTTATATTTTGATTTATCATCCTATTATTAACTATTGTGTCATCTGGTTGTTCCATTTATTTTTCTGAGTCCCTACCTACCCTATGATCGGCCGATCGTCACCACATCTCTAGGGGAATTTTCTTTTCCCCTAGTTTTGTTCTGTTCCATTGGGACTCTTAATATACTGTATGGTTCTTCCATGTTTGGGGTTTTTTTGTTTAGATATTATAAGTTTCATTTTTACAACAGTCATTTAATATGTGGTATGTGTTTTGGTATGTTTTAATTATTTTATTTTTGCATTACTAATAACATCCATTTTTCTATTTTCACTATATATTTTCTGAGTGCTCCATTTTTGACCCTTTTTTATTTTATTTATTTATTTATAAAATATTTTACCAGGAAGTAATACATTGAGAGTTACCTCTCGTTTTCAAGTATGTCCTGTGTTTAAATTGATATAGATCTGGCTTCCTTTTTGCACTGATGTCTCTTTCTTAATATAAGTGTGTATTTTCTAATATAAGAGTGTATTTGTTTTTAATATAAGTGTATATCTGTTTAAGATATATATATATATATATATATATATATATATATATATATATATATATATATATTACACATTTTAGTTTTTAAATTTACTGTGTTTTCAATTTTAGAAACCATTATATATTTAATGAGGGTCTGTTTTACCCCATGAGGGGATTCTTAAATTAATTTTTATGCACTGATTGTTTTTCTTGTTTCCATTCAGATTCTTCGGCTCTATATTCTGGGATTTGCATAAATTATATCATGATTTTCATTGTGTAATTTACTAATGTATTTTTATTATATAAACTAATCATGTATATTATTTCAGTATAAATATTCCTTTTTAGAGCTTGTTGTATTTAGGTGTTTCCATAATATTCTTATTGTCTCTGTATTAATTGATTATGTACAGTATGCTGCTAATTGTAATGATATGCAAATTGAGCCTATTAGACTTGGTGAGCGCCGTGATGTCTTTTTTCCCCCTCCCAGTATGGGGACTATTTAACCTAGACTCATTGCGCCATATCCTTACACCCCTGAAGAAGTTCGGTCATTCAGATGAAACGCGTAGGTGTGACGGTTCAGGGGATTCCTTCCCCTGCTTGTATCCCTGATATCACTCTCTCTGTCCCTTCCCCTGCCAGCCTCCCTTCTTTTACCCACACCTGTCCCTTTCCGGCAGCCTATGACGCTGTTCCTTTACCTCGGCGCGCGCCCCGCAAGACTCGCGCACCCGCGCGGTCCCCAAACCCCTGCTGCGACGTTACCGACTCTCAGGCCCCCTCGGTATCTGCTCCCATTCCCTTACCTCCGGTGTCGGTTCCCTCCGTTCCTCCATTCCCCTCCGCAGGTGTTTTCGTGGCGCGGCGGTCCGCGCGCCTCATGACGCAGCCTGTGCGTGCGCACTCTCAGATTACAGAGGGCGCGTGCACACGTTCCTCTTCTAGGGGTTTTCAGTCTCCTGACTCCTCCTCCCATGCCCTGCAGGCGATCTCACTGACTGGTTCCCCTGTCTCCTCCTCTTCTCCTCCTCACCTATCCCTGCTGTCTCCCACTTCACCCTCTGCTCCTCCTCTCTCTCCTATTGGTGTTCCCTCCTTTATAATTCCTGTCTGTCCTCTCTATCATCGCTCTGCATAGTTCCTGTTATCCCTGTGTGTGCAGTCCTATGCTTTGCTCTATCTGTGTTCCAGCCTGTTCCTGCTTATCTCTGGATTTCCCTGGTTTGACCCCTGCTCGTCCTGGACTACTCTGCTCTCTTTTGCCCTTGAACCCTGCTTACGAACTCTACCTTGCTGACCTCTGTAACCCCTGGACTTGGCTTACGAACTTGACTACTCTGCTTTCTGGATCCCTGGACTCTGGCGCACAGACACCACTATTCTCACGCTATACCACCAAGGCATTGCAAGTATTACTAACTATCTTCCAACAGGCCCAGCAACGCCATACCACACTCCGGGCTCGCCCTCACCTCTGTGGGTTTGTGGTAATACCGTTCCCACCTCAGTATTGGGGTCTTGCCAGGTCTGCGGGCATACAGGCGTGACAGTAGGAATACCTTATGCGATTTGACCTGTGATGCAGTATAGACTCTCTGCTGTGCCATCAGCTGTTTTCTCTGCATCTCCCCGCTGAAACATCTCGCGCTGACACTGACACCAGCTACGGAGCCAGACGATCCTTCCCTTACCAGTAGAGGATTGGAAGAGCAGGTCCGTGTCGTCAGACGCCGCCCGAGTGCGGAAGTGAGAGACGAGGAAAGCTGAGCAGAGCCAAGCAAAGCTGCGTCGCTACTGAACCCAGAGTGGTCAAACTGCCTTAATTTATTCTGGAGCATGTGAGTGAACTGGAGCTCCCTGCTCTAGTATTGTTTGTTAATTAAAACTGTGTTGCACTATATTTTTCATTTTTCCTTCCTACATATGCTGCCAACGTCGTTACTTGATTCCTTGTGATATTTTCCACCCGTGAGAGGAGTTCTTGCGCTTCGTGTCCTCCTCCAGATGTTACTTTGAGAGATTGAGAAATCTCTCACAAGAGCTGCATCTCCTCTTGGTGATATTTATTATTTTTCTATTTATTTTGAATATATATATTTTTAGGTTTGCGCTTACTTTCCTTGCACCCATTGGAGGACATAGCCCTGCAGTAGGCTGACGAGGACGCCCTTCATGATGGCAGGGGTAAGTAGAAAGGTTTATTTACTTTATTTATGCTGGCTAGCTAATGGTTTATTTTATAATGGGCAAATTAGCTATTATTCATATTTGGATAAT
Source organism: Ascaphus truei (assembly GCF_040206685.1). Lineage (NCBI taxonomy): Eukaryota > Metazoa > Chordata > Amphibia > Anura > Ascaphidae > Ascaphus > Ascaphus truei. The sequence goes on along the minus strand of NC_134496.1, from coordinate 4,678,570 downwards.
AGTAATTTTGCACATTACTGTACTGTATGTATTGGGGGGATGTATTTATTTGAATGTATGCGTATATTTTATTTTTTAAGGTACAGGATTGGTACCACAGGCCAGCGGGTACCCCTGGACACCCACAGGGACCATCTGAGGACCCCCCGACACCCATGGGGACCACCTGGAGGCCCACGGACACCAGTGGGGACCACCCAAGGACCCCAAGAAAACCAAGGGAACCCCTGTGGGGCCCCCGGAGACCCGCAGGGGCCACCTGGAGGCACCCAGATACCCGCGGCAACCACCTGAGGACCCCCAGACACCCACAGTGACCACCCAGGGACCCCTGTGGGGACCCGAACACCTGCCGGGACCAACTGGTGGCCCACGGACATTTGCGGGGACCACCAGGGGACCCCCACCGGCCTCTGGTATCAATCCTGTGTATAAAAAAATAAAAAATGCTTTTATGTTGGGGCACAGGGGTGGGTGGGTTGTGTATTGGTGGTTAGTACATATTGTAATGTTTTTTCCCTCTGGAAAAAAAATTGCCGATAAGGTCTTTTATCGCCGACTTATCGTGGCTTATTGAATCTCTGTAGGCCTTTTTGGTGATAAGCCACTTATCGGCGATGCCTTATCGGTGCTTAGTGAATGGGCCCCATAGTACTCAACTACCATGCACTAAGTGAAAACAACACAAGATGGCGCTCTATACTCTCAAATATTGTGTGTAAAACAATACAGTGACAATAAACAATAATACAGTGATAATAAAGTGCATACAGTGAAAGTGATTAAATATAATACAAATAATATTAAAGTAAATCAAGTGATAAGGTGGAATAGGTAAAGTATCACTCAAACCCTTAGAAAGGACTGTTTCACGGTCCAAGTAGAAGATATCGCTGAAAACCAGGGGAGCGATGATATACCTTTAAAAGAAAAACACTACATAGTGCAATATTGTATGTGCAATATCTTTATCTTAATAATATATAAAATCGAAAGGTTAGTGCTAGATGCGGCGAATCTGATTGGTCTTTGTGTCCGCCCGCCCCCCCGCGACTCTCATTGGTCAAGAGGTACGCTCCACTGTGACACACACACATAGACACACACAGACATTGGTCCGTGTGTCCGCCCGCCCATTGTCAGCCTGCCACACGACTCTCATTGGCCAAAAGGTACAGTGACATCACTGACACACGCTTACTTCACTGTGACACACTCTCACTGGCACACCATACCCCCAGAGAACCCCTGCGGAGTCCAAGGTAAGTTTCATCCATCTCACACTGTCACCCCTGTCTACACACACTCACTGTCACCCCTGTGTACACACACACTCACACCTGAGACCATGCTTCACACACACACACACACACACACACACACACACACACACACACACACACACTCACACCTGGGACCATGCTTCTTCACCTAATATCACATGAGATCCATATTAGATGAATGTTACATCTCTTAAAGGGATAAGTTGGAATCTACATTTTACAATATTAAGTGGCTGCTGTGAGTATCTCCTCACTAACTGTCATTTAATGCCTAAACATGTTGTTATTTATTTGCTTCACTGAAAAGGGAATAAAAACAAGATATGTTTTGTAGAAATTAATCTGTCCTTACACAAAATGGCTGCTGTGAGAATCTCCTCACTGTCATTTAATGCCTACAAATATTGTTATTTATTTGCTTTCACATGCTAATATGCAGTAGTCTTATTATGTATGTAGAAATTAATCTGTCTTTACACAAAATGGCTGCTATGCGAAACTCCTCACTAACTGTCATTTCATGCCTACTATAATTTTGGCTCCGCCCCTTATTGATATCAGATCAGCGAGATCAGAAGTTCTCAGTCAGTGTGTAGTTGGCCTACATTTATTACTCAGCCATTGTAGTTGTGGTTTTGTTTTTATATCTTTGCTCCAACTGGAACTACTAAAAATTATACTTTTTATTTTAAACAACATCAATTTATTTTATCTATTTACATTCCGGGCAACGCCGGGTCTCTCAGCTAGTAGTGAATAAGCAGAAGGCTCCCAAATGGTAACTCACAATCTAGTAGACAAAAAGGAGCAGATATCCAACTGTGGCAAAGATGATTCCAGGCTGGAGCAGGTAGGAGGACATCAGATCTCAAAGAAGAGAAACACATACCATAGTGTAGATGGTAACAAAAAGCATTCATCACACGAATAAAATGGAGGCTTACAATATCCAAGAGATAAAACAGCAGGGTAAGTGAGGTGTAGATGGTAATGGCTGAGTCGCGACCGCAGAGTCACAGCACACCAACGCCGCTGCGGATCTCTGTTCCGTATCCATGCTGGGACCGAAACGTCACTTCCGGTCTCTCGTCCTGCCGGAAACTGACGTCACGGGATCTCCCAGCGCTGCCTCTCTTTCTCGATCTGAACTGTAGGCCATGCTCTACGCGTTTCGCCGTTCTGGCCTACAGTTCAGATCGAGAAAGAGAGGCAGCGCTGGGAGATCCCGTGACGTCAGTTTCCGGCAGGACGAGAGACCGGAAGTGACGTATCGGTCCCAGCATGGATACGGAACAGAGATCCGCAGCGGTGTTTGTGTGCTGTGAGTATGAGAGGGGGAAGGAGCGGAGGAACCAGGTAGGGAGACGGAGGTACGCCGAGGGGGCAAGAGCCTAGGGACCGGGAATGCGCGCGCACAGGCCGCTAACCGGAGCGTGACCGCGCCGCGAGGGAATGAGGCAGAGATCGGGAAGGCAAGGAAAGGGGAGGGTTAGCCGGAGGAACCAAGGTGACGGGGACACGCTGGGCAGAGCGAGTCCCCCGATCCGTTACAGATCCGCAGCGGCGTTGGTGTGCTGTGATTCTGCGGTCGCGACTCAGCCATTACCATCTACACATCACTTACCCTGCCGTTTTATCTGCTCCTTTTTGTCTACTAGATTGTGAGTTGCCATTTGGGAGCCTTCTGCTTATTCACTATATTGCACATACAATATTGCACTATGTAGTGTTTTTCTTTTAAAGGTATATCATTGCTCCCCTGGTTTTCAGCGATACCATGCACTAAGTGGAAGGTTGCTGTAATGCCATGTAATGCAAAGCTCACACAGGGAAATGGATGGATGCCCATTGTGTAAATTTAGCCACATGTACAATGGATGAGAGAAGAAAACCTCATGGTACAATAAAATATGGTAATTTAATAAAAATAAAACATAAAAATCGAACTGTTGGAATAACACTCACGAATTTTCAGTTAAAAATGCGCATGTAGATCAACAATGATCAGAAGTTCTGGTGTCTTTTGGCCTCACGGTGGGTCTGCAGGATGTTTGTAGAACTCCAATCTTTACATGTGACGCCGAGTTGCTTCACAGGGTGCAGAGATCTCGGGCGCTTCCTGGTATGCGTCTCCTCCCAAGCTCTGCCTTTCGTCCAGGCGGGTCTGCACAACCACTCCTTCTCCCTAAGTCCCAGTAAGTCTCCCAATAGAGTGCCCTGGACCTAGGAAAGTCTAGTTTTCGACCCCAGACCCCCAGTAAGTGTGTCTTTTCGTCTGTATTTTGAGTTTCACTGTGTGTATGCAGATTTAAGCCGAATATACTAAAATGTATTTCTCTACCTTGTTTTGCTGAATGAATGATCCTGGTAAAAAGGTGTAAATAACCTTGTCTCTGCTTAACCTTAATCGCCTTCTCTACATCCTCCAGCTGCAGCCTTTTGAGTTCGCCCCTTGCCTGGTTAAGAACATTATACATTTTCCTCTACGGCTTTTTTGTGTGTACTTTCCAATGCAATAATCTTTTCCGTTAAATGTTTTTGTTTTTCCATTATCATACTCTTTCTGTATGATGCTATTGGGATAAGCTGTCCTCTAATCGTGGCTTTATGTGCCTCCCATAAGATTGCTGTCGATTTTACAGACCCATTTTTAATCTGGAAATCGTGTTAAGTCAGTCTCCATTTTGTGAGCTAATCTCTGGGTGATTTAGTAGCGAATCATTCATCCGGCATTGGAATGATTGAATCTTGGCACATGGGGTGGGTCAAATATAATTGCAACTGGAGCATGATCCGACCAAGTAATAGGGCCTATACGTGAGTGAACCAATACATCCAGGATATTGGGGGTTACAAATATATTATCAATTCTGGAGTACGAATCGTGTGGGGGCGAGTAAAATGAGTAATCTCTCTGCTGTTTATGTGAGTGACGCCAGGCGAGCAGGCCAAATACTTTCATTAGAGATCTGAATTTTTAGCTGTATTATGTCACTGCAGAATGTGATTGCCCTGGATGTGTGGATGTATTCACATCTAGGTCCGGGATCATGTTAAAGTCGCCTCTCAGGATCAATGAATGTTCTCGGCTATCTCCCACAAACTCCAACGTTTCCTTTAAAAAACAATTTGCCCTCCGTTAGGCGCGTAGGCATTCACTAGTATGTTACGTAGACCGTGGACCACAAGGAAACTCCCTTTTCAGTCTCTTTAACCTCCAATGTCTGGAAAGGGATGTCATGTTTTATTAGAATCGCGACCCCCCTTTTTTTGCTAGTGAAAGATGAATAGAACGCTACAGGGTGTGTCCCCCTAAAAGTGTTTGGGGGCTCCTGAGTGTCAAAATGTGTCTCTTGCAGAAAGACGATGTCTGCTTTCAGTTTACTAAATTGTTTGAGGGCCAGTCTACGCTTACCATTTGCGTTCAGACCCTTGATATTCAGGGACATTAACTTAAATGGAATTTGGCTAGTTATTCCAGATTTCGTGTCTCTCTATCTCTTGTGAAAGTTGTACTCTAAAAGTTTTGATGGTTGTTGTAGGGAAGGGGAGAGAAATTAGGGTGGGGGAGGGGGGAACTCTCCCATGTCTGGGGAGTGCAGAAAAGAAAAAACAAAAAATTAGCTTGTAAGGTAAGATGAGTGTACCCAGCCACTCTTCCCAATTTTGCTGCCAGTGCCTACATGGCTTGGCCTGGCGAGCATATGGCCCTACTGGGGACGCCCTGGCGTCGGGCATGTTGGTCTCCCTTCTACACCATACACCCCACCCCTACTTATTCTCAACCTCCTGATCGCACCTTCGTTTTAACTTGCTAAACGGGTAGATAAATTCTTACCAACTTTGAAACATATAAGCATATAAAACTTTTCACAATAGAATACAATTAGAGATGGACGGGGTAAACAACCTGGGGAAAAACATACGTCACACTTTGTATTTTTCTTTTAACATTTAATAACTGTTGACGTGGATTCTTGAGCAGGGGCTTTCCTAGTCCTTTAATGGGACTTAAACTACTTAAAGGACAGACAACAGAGGGTTGTCATAAATGGAACTTTTTCAGGTTGGGCTAAGGTCGTGAGGGGAGTACCTCAGGGATCGGTACTGGGACCCCTGCTTTTTAACTTGTTTATTAATGACCTTGAGGTTGGGATCGAGAGCAAAGTCTCCATCTTTGCTGATGATACTAAATTGTGTAAGGTAATAGAATCAGAGCAGGATGTAATTTCTCTTCAGAAGGACTTGGAGAGACTGGAAATGTGGGCAGGTAAATGGCAGATGAGGTTTAATACAGATAAATATAAGGTTATGCATTTGGGATGCAAGAATAAAAAGGCGACTTACAAATTAAATGGAGATATATTGGGGGAATCCTTGATGGAGAAGGATTTAGGAGTGCTTGTAGGCGTAGCAATAGTGCCCAATGTCATGCAGTAGCTGCAAAGGCAAACAAGATCTTATCTTGCAATAAACGGGCAATGGATGGAAGGGAAGTGAACATAATTATGCCCCTTTACAAAGCATTAGTAAGACCACACCTTGAATATGGAGTACAATTTTGGGCACCAATCCTAAGAAAAGACATTATGGAACTAGAGAGAGTGCAGAGAAGAGCCACCAAATGAATAAAGGGGATTGGCAATCTAACTTATGAGGAGAGGCTAGCTAAATTAGATTTATTTACATTAGAAAAGAGGCGTCTAAGAGGGGATATGATAACTATATACAAATATATTCGGGGACAATACAAGGAGCTTTCAAAAGAACTATTCATCCCACGGGCAGTACAAAGGACTCAGGGCCATCCCTTTAGGTTGGAGGAAAGGAGATTTCACCAGCAACAAAGGAAAGGGTTATTTACAGTAAGGGCAGTTCAAATGTGGAATTCATTACCCATGGAGACTGGGGTGGCAGATACAATAGATTTGTTCAAAAAAAGGTTGGACATCTTTTTAGATGGGAATGGTATACAGGGATATATCAAATAAGTATACATGGGAAGGATGTTGATCCAGGGATTAATCCGATTGGAGTCAGGAAGGAATGTATTTTTCCCCTTATGAGATATCATTGGATGATATGTCACTGGGTTTTTTTTGTTTGCCTTCCTCTACATCAATAAGTAAGTATAGATATAGGATAAAGTATCTGTTGTCTAAATTTAACATAGGTGGAACTTGATGGACGTACGTCTTTTTTCAACCTCATCTACTATGTAACTATATAATGTCCTTTGTGTCTGTTACCTGAGTCCCAGTGTGGTGCTAGAGCACTGTTGGGCAACAGGCACAACAGGGAAGAGAGAAGAGAGATAGAGAAGAGAGAGAGAGATTATACGGAGTGGTTATATATGGCAATAGGATAAGTTATAGGGAGCGGTTAGATGTCAATAAATGATGTGCTGCCCTTTTAGAGGCTGAATGACCGCACCTGTGTCCCTTGATGTATATCATATTGCGCTAGAGATGGAATATACATGATTATAGGCTAAAGCAGTAAAATTCAGGGCATTATTGAAAACCCTGCTCTCTGGATAATGCCCGGCATTTTAACCAATCAGTAATGCCCGGAATTTAGCAGGTTACAAAGTGCAGTTTTCAATGGGTTTATTTCCAGCCAGTCAGCTTTCATAACAGCTGAGACAGGGCAGGGGATTGGTTTGCATGAAGTAAAAGCTCTGAGACAGGGCAGGGGATTGGTCAGGATGTATCAGCCATGCGTTGACTCCTCCCCCTCCCGAGCTGACAGATTTTCTGAGCAGATTCAGTTGTTTTGGGGGGGGGGGGGGGTGTCTGCAGTTTCTTTGTGGCTGCAGTTTGTGTATGAGTGTGCTGTTGTGTTGTATATCTGTGTAGAAGTGCTGTGTGTGTGTCAGTGTCAGCAGCAGTGTTTATGGGTGTAGCATGTGTGTAGCAGCAGTTTGTGTGTGTGTGTGTGTGTGTGTGTGTGTGTGTGTGTGTGTGTGTGTGTGTGTGTGTGTGTGTGTGTGTGTGTGTGTGTGTGTAGAGGTGCTGTGTTGTGTGTAGAGGTGCTGTGTATAGAGGTGCAGTGTTGTGTGTTGTGTCTGTAGAGGTGCTGTGTTGTGTATAGAGGTGCAGTGGTGTGTGTGTGTGGGGGGGGTGAATAGAGGTGCAGTGGTGTGTGGGGGGTGAGGGGGTGTGTAGAGGTGCTGTGTTGTGCTGTGTTGTGTGTAGAGTTGGGGGGAGAGTGCAAAGTTTAGTAAGTGGCTGCATTTTTTATTGTGGCTGCAGTGTGTGTGTTGTGCTGTTATATGTGTAGCAGCAGTTTGTGTGTGTATAGAGCTACTGTGTGTGTGTGTGTGTGTGTGTGTGTGTGTGTGTGTGTGTGTGTGTGTGTGTGTGTGTGTGTGTCAGTGTCAGTGTCAGTGTCAGCAGCAGTGTTTATGGGTGTAGCATGTGTGTGTAGAGCTGCTGTGTTGTGTGTGTAGAGGTGTTGTGAGTGTATAGGAGGTGCTGTGTTGTGTGTGTGTGTGTGTGGTGTGCTTTTTACAAGGGGCTACCGAGTATGACAACATCTTTATTTACAACCGCAGAGTACAACCACTTTTTCACTTTTCACTGACACTTATAATTCCACTTTCTTTTTTAAGGAAATTGGAGATAGATCCTCTCTACGTTTCTAAGCATTAATGTTGCATCAATCTCTCTGCATTTTCTATTTTCTGTTTAAGTTAGGAGCACAACACGACTTTTTTAAGCCACTTTGACCTGTGGTTGGTACAGCCGCCCGGTCACAGTTAGCGACGATACAGCTGGAGGGAGGCGTGAAGGGGCTTTGCCTGTGCAAAGTTTTCTTCAGCACATACTGCAGTCAGAGGAAATGAAACCTCTCTCAAGTCTCACCTCACCATGTTTACAAGGTCACTTAAAAAATAATGGGTCATTTTTGTGAAAATATATATATCTCCTAGATAACCAGAGAAATGCGTTCCTGGACCCTCTGGCAGCAAAGGGGTTAAGCATATTTTTTTATGACATCAAAGCCATTTGACTCCTAAAATACACAGTAAATTTGTCCAAGGTCACAGTGTCAGAGCCAAGGTTAGTCCAAGGTACAGGGAATGGTAAATTGTCCACAGGACACCGAGAGACAGTGGCAGAGCTGGGATCAGTCTATCCCACAGGGATGTAATATGACTGTGCCTAAGGTCCCCAGATATTCCAGTGGCCAAGCCATGATCCGACCACAACATAGGGGAAGGGGGAGCAGTGATTCTGTCCAAGCACAGGGGTCTATCCAACGTACAGAGAAAAAGGTGATTGTGCCTCAGTTTACGGGGAGAGTCCATTACAAAACAAGTGTGATTCTGTTCCAGGTCACAGCAAATTGGTGGCAGAACTGGAGTTTGGCTGATACACAGGAGATGAGGAGCATAGCACAACTCTGTCTGAGGTCCCACGACAAGTCAGTGATAGAGCCAGGGTCAGGCTCGGACCTGTAGATGAGAAGGGTCCAATGCTGACCAGGGTCTCATAGTGAACCTGTGGTCAGCCAGAGGCATGGGAAATGATAGAGGGTAATATGAACTCTAGCCAATGTCCTGAAGTAAATCAGCAGCAGAGCAGTAGGCCAAGGCTGCAGATAGTGATGCTTCTTGCCTGAGGTTTGGTCAATGACATGGGACCATTAGCTGAAGTTATCGCTCACGGAGCAGGAAAAAGATTACCGCCTTGAAGAAGTGGCCACAGTTGCAGGCACTGGAGACCAACCAATGGGAGCGAAGGCCGGGTTCAGAAGTCACCACACACTTTGTGATATCCGTCTGTAAAGCAAAGAGCAAATCCATATTCCCATAATCCATAATTCACACAGTTCAGACCCCGCACAGTCCCCATCCTCCATGCTCATGATCTCCCTCATAATCCCCTCTTCCTCTCTCTCCTAACGCTTTCCTTGAGCTACAATTCCCCTGTGGGACTCCCTACCCACAGCATCATACTCGCCCCCACTATTAAATGCAAAGATGCCTTGAAAACCCACTGCGTGAATTTTTATTGGATGTATTGAATCCTGTGAGTATGTTGCTCTAGAAGTACATCATTCTGACAATGTACACAGCGCTGCATATGTAATGTTGGGATTCCTGCACTGAGAAGCTCACAATCTAATACAGTAGTTCTCCATACTCTCCCCGGGACACTCCACCCAGACCAGTTTTTAGAAACAAACAATGAATTACCAATCACGTTTGCACTTCTATTTTATATGAAAGTCTGATTAGCTAGTTATCCTTCAAACATGTCCATAGGAGACACCTGAGAGGGACTGATCTAATAGCTGATGTGTGAGGCACAGGGAGATAAAGTGATTTGCCCACGGTGAGTTAACACTGGTTTCATCCACTTTAACGCCTTCCTTTTTATTGGTGCCATTAAATGTTCCAAGCCGAATGTGCTGTAAGACTGTACATATTACCGCGCTCCTCCCTATAGAAGTTTGCTGCTGGTAAAAAGATCGGCCTTACATATAGAAAACAAAAAGAACGATTCCTGCGCTCCTACCAATTAGGCTAAAATAAAATAGTAATTTCATGAATAAGGGTTATTTCATTAAACCCTTTGGCCAAAGCTTATAAGTCTGCGGCCCCGTCAAAGCATAACCAAATGTGCAGGTACCTACATACTAAGTGGAAAATTGGTAGGGGCTCTGTCCTGAAGGAAGGAGACAGACACCTCCAAGGATCTGCTAGGTAAAGCAGGTGAGAAAAATAAACCTACCCCTATGACGTTTCATTGACCCTATATTATAATTAGTGCAGGTATAATACACCTTAGTGTCAGTCTGCACATCACCCTCCGTTGAAGAGTAGGTGAATGTATAAGGCTGGCAGAGAGAAATATGTGTAAGTTTTATTATATTCACACCAGGGAATTTGTGCACCCACAGTTTACCTCTATAGTAAGGTAACTATGATACTGACTTTGGACAACTTTTAATTGCACTACTCACAAAAGCATATGCTTTATTTAACCCCTTCAGGGCTTTCTCCCCAGCCCATGGGACAGTAATTACATATATTCAGTGTAGGTACCTGCACATTCGGTTATGCCTTGACGGGGCTGCAGGCTTATAACGCTTTGGCCAAGGGGTTTAACTAAATAACCCTTATTCATGAGACCACTATTTTATTTTAGCCTAATTGGTAGAAGCGAATTAAACATTCTTTTTGTTTTTCTAATGTGCTGTAAGGGAATGTGTGTGTGTGACAGGGAAGTGTGTGACTGCAATGTGTGGGCAGTTTGTGAAAGAAAAGTTCTATTCTGACCCTTGGAAATGGGGCTGTAAATGATCCCTGGATGACCTCCGCACAGTGAAAGGAGCCAAGTAATCTTGAGTTATCAGGCATGCTGCAGAAAGCCAGAGAGCTGGACTTGTTTTGGAATGAATTCTTGGCATTTATACTGCGTCAGCTGCACCCTAATCCGGATTAAGAGTTATTTGAATGTAGTGTCCCTTATTTTATACGCTGTGCAGCCGCCTTCCTCTTTCTTCAGCACATTTAAACTCCATTCATTTAAAAGAGGCTTACATCTTCCTAAGCAAGTGGAAGACAACATGACAGTACATGGGATAAGGGGGAATGTGAGCAGGCCACAGGGATCAGATCAGTACTAGTAGAGGGTGATAGGGCAGGTTGGAGGTGCAGTGACAGAGGAATAGCAGAGACTGATAGGGCAGGTTGGAGGTGCAGTGACAGGAATAGCAGAGGGTGATAGGGCAGGTTGGAGGTGCAGTGGCAGGAATAGGAGAGGGTGGTAGGGCAGGTTGGAGGTCTAGTGACAGAGGAATAGCAGAGGGTGATAGGGCAGGTTGGAGTCGCAGTGACAGGAATAGCAGAGAGTGATAGGGCAGGTTGGAGGTGCAGTGACAGGAATAGCAGAGGGTGATAGGGCAGGTTGGAGGTGTAGTGACAGAGGATTGGTTGCAGTCTCTGCCGGATGCAGTGGGACCTTCACAACCGCTCCTGCACTGGACACTCATCGGCCGCCCGCTTCGCCTAAAGGGTAAGTTAATTTAAGGGGTTTTAGCGGTTAGTATAGGGGTTTTAGGGTGAGGGGTTAAGGTTTTAAAGGTAGAGGATTAGGGTAAAGGGTTAAAGTTTTTATTGTAGGGGATTAGGGTAAGGGGTTAAAATCTTTCAGGGTAGGTGATTAGGGTAAGGGGTTTAGGGTAGGGGATTAGGGTAAGGGGTTGAGGGTAGGGGATTAGGGTAAGGGGTTGAGGGTAGGGGATAAGGGTAAGGGGTTTAGGGTAGGTGATTAGGGTAAGGGGTTAAAGTTTTTAGGGTAAGGGGTTTAGGGAAGGAGATTAGGGTAAAGGGGTAATGTTTTACGGGTAGGGGATTAAGGTAAAGGGTTAATGTTTTACGGGTAGGGGATTAGGGTAAAGGGTTAATGTTTTACAGGTAGGGGATTAGGGTAAGGGGTTAATGTTTTACGGGTAGGGGATTAGGGTAAGGGGTTTGGGTAAGGGATTAAGGTTTTTAGGGTAGGGGATTAGGGTAAGGGGTTAATGTTTTACGGGTAGGGGATAAGGGTAAAGGGTTAATGTTTTACGGGTAGGGGATTAGGGTAAAGGGTTAATGTTTTACGGGTAGGGGGTTTGGGTAAGGCATTAAGGTTTTTAGGGTAGGGGTTAATGTTTTACGGGTAAGGGATTAGGGTAAAGGGTTAATGTTTTAGGGTAGCGGGTAGCGTTAGGATTAGGGGTTGTGTAGGGGTTTTTAGGGTAAGGTTAAGGGTTTACCTTGGCGGAAAAGCGGGCGGCGGAGAGATGTCCCGGTGACAAGGTGAGTGGCGTTTAACGCCAACAGAGATTTGGTCGCGGCAAAATGGCCACAACCACATGTCCTAGAGCAGGATGGAGAGGATGTGTGTGTGTGTTTGGAACTGGAAATGGCAGAATCAAGGAGCAGTGACAGCTGTGTGTGTCGGGGAGAAGTCAATGCTGAAATAGGGGAGGATGCTGTTGGGAAGACTAGAGCAGTGTATGTGGGGTTAGTACTGGCAGAGAAGGGGAGATGGAAAGGCAGTGACGTGTGTGAGAGGAAGCAGTGACAGAGCAGTGTATGTGGGGTTAGTACTGGCAGAGAAGGGGAGATGGAAAGGTAGTGACGTGTGTGAGAGGGAGCAGTGACAGAGCTGTGTATGTGGGGTTAGTACTGGCAGAGAAGGGGAGATGGAAAGGTAGTGACGTGTGTGAGAGGGTGCAGTGACAGAGCTGTGTATGTGGGGGTTAGTACTGGCAGAGAAGGGGAGATGGAAAGGCAGTGACGTGTGTGAGAGGGAGCAGTGACAGAGCTGTGTATGTGGGGTTAGTACTGGCAGAGAATGGGAGATTGGAAAGGCAGTGACGTGTGTGAGAGGGAGCAGTGACAGAGCAGGGTATGTGGGGTTAGTACTGACAGAGAAGGGGAGATGTAAAGGCAGTGACGTGTGTGAGAGGGAGCAGTGACAGAGCTGTGTATGTGGGGTTAGTACTGGCAGAGAAGGGGAGATGGAAAGGCAGTGACGTGTGTGTGAGGGAGCAGTGACAGAGCAGTGTATGTGGGGTTAGTACTGGCAGAGAAGGGGAGATGGAAAGGCAGTGACGTGTGTGAGAGGGAGCAGTGTATGTGGGGGTTAGTACTGGCATAGAAGGGCAGATGGAAAGGCAGTGACGTGTGTGAGAGGGAGCAGTGACAGAGCAGTGTATGTGGGGGTTAGTACTGGCATAGAAGGGCAGATGGAAAGGCAGTGATGTGTGTGAGAGGGAGCAGTGACAGAGCAGTATATGTGGGGATAGTACTGGCATAGACGGGGAGATGGAAAGGCGGTGACGTGTGTGTGAGGGAGCAGTGACAGAGCAGTGTATGTGGGGTTAGTACTGACAGAGAAGGGGAGATGGAAAGGCAGTGACGTGTGTGAGGGTGCAGTGACAGAGCAGTGTATGTGGGGTTAGTACTGGCAGAGAAGGGGAGATGGAAAGGTAGTGACGTGCGTGTGAGGGAGCAGTGACAGAGCAGTGTATGTGGGGTTAGTACTGGCAGAGAAGGGGAGATGGAAAGGTAGTGACGTGTGTGAGAGGGAGCAGTGACAGAGCAGTGTATGTGGGGTTAGTACTGGCAGAGAAGGGGAGATGGAAAGGCAGTGACGTGCGTGTGAGGGAGCAGTGACAGAGCAGTGTATGTGGGGGTTAGTACTGACAGAGAAGGGGAGATGGAAAGGCAGTGACGTGTGTGAGGGAGCAGTGACAGAGCAGTGTATGTGGGGTTAGTACTGGCAGAGAAGGGGAGATGGAAAGGCAGTGACGTGCGTGTGAGGGAGCAGTGACAGAGCAGTGTATGTGGGGTTAGTACTGGCAGAGAAGGGGGGATAGAAAGGTAGTGACATGTGTGTGAGAGGGAGCAGTGACAGAGCAGTGTATGTGGGGTTAGTACTGGCATAGACGGGGAGATGGAAAGGCAGTGACGTGTGTGTGAGAGGGAGCAGTGACAGAGAAGTGTATGTGGGGTTGGTACTGGCAGAGAAGGGGAGATGGAAAGGTAGTGACGTGTGTATGAGAGGGAGCAGTGACAGAGCAGTGTATGTGGGGGTTAGTACTGGCAGAGAAGGGGAGATGGAAAGGCAGTGACGTGTGTGAGGGAGCAGTGACAGAGCACTGTATGTGGGGGTTAGTACTGGCAGAGAAGGGGAGATGGAAAGGCTGTGACGTGTGTGAGAGGGAGCAGTGACAGAGCAGTGTATGTGGGGTTAGTACTGGCAGAGAAGGGGAGATGGAAAGGTAGTGACGTGTGTGAGGGAGCAGTGACAGAGCAGTGTATGTGGGGTTAGTACTGGCAGAGAAGGGGAGATGGAAAGGTAGTGACGTGTGTGAGAGGGAGCAGTGACAGAGCAGTGTATGTGGGGTTAGTACTGTCAGAGAAGGGGAGATGGAAAGGTAGTGACGTGTGTGAGAGGGAGCAGTGACAGAGCAGTGTATGTGGGGTTAGTACTGGCAGAGAAGGGGAGATGGAAAGGCAGTGACGTGTGTGTGAGAGGGAGCAGTGACAGAGCAGTGTATGTGGGGTTAGTACTGGCATACAAGGGGAGATGGAAAGGCAGTGACGTGTGTGAGGGAGCAGTGACAGAGCAGTGTATGTGGGGTTAGTACTGGCATAGAATGGGAGATGGAAAGGTAGTGACGTGTGTGAGAGGGAGCAGTGACAGAGCAGTGTATGTGGGGGTTAGTACTGGCAGAGAAGGGGAGATGGAAAGGCAGTGACGTGTGTGTGAGGGAGCAGTGACAGAGCAGTGTATGTGGGGTTAGTACTGGCAGAGAAGGGGAGATGGAAAGGTAGTGACGTGTGTGTGAGAGGGAGCAGTGACAGAGCAGTGTATGTGGGGGTTAGTACTGACAGAGAAGGGGAGATGGAAAGGTAGTGACGTGTGTGAGAGGGAGCAGTGACAGAGCAGTGTATGTGGGGTTAGTACTGACAGAGAAGGGGAGATGGAAAGGCAGTGACGTGTGTGAGGGAGCAGTGACAGAGCAGTGTATGTGGGGTTAGTACTGGCAGAGAAGGGGAGATGGAAAGGCAGTGACGTGCGTGTGAGGGAGCAGTGACAGAGCAGTGTATGTGGGGTTAGTACTGGCAGAGAAGGGGGGATAGAAAGGCAGTGACGTGTGTGTGAGAGGGAGCAGTGACAGAGCAGTGTATGTGGGGTTAGTACTGGCATAGACGGGGAGATGGAAAGGCAGTGACGTGTGTGTGAGAGGGAGCAGTGACAGAGAAGTGTATGTGGGGTTGGTACTGGCATAGAAGGGGAGATGGAAAGGCAGTGACGTGTGTGAGAGGGAGCAGTGACAGAGCAGTGTATGTGGGGTTGGTACTGGCAGAGAAGGGGAGATGGAAAGGTAGTGACGTGTGTGTGAGAGGGAGCAGTGACAGAGCAGTGTATGTGGGGGTTAGTACTGGCAGAGAAGGGGAGATGGAAAGGTAGTGACGTGTGTGAGAGGGAGCAGTGACAGAGCAGTGTATGTGGGGTTAGTACTGACAGAGAAGGGGAGATGGAAACGTAGTGACGTGTGTGAGAGGGAGCAGTGACAGAGCAGTGTATGTGGGGTTAGTACTGGCATACAAGGGGAGATGGAAAGGCAGTGACGTGTGTGAGGGAGCAGTGACAGAGCAGTGTATGTGGGGTTAGTACTGGCATAGAAGGGGAGATGGAAAGGCAGTGACGTGTGTGTGTGAGGGAGCAGTGACAGAGCAGTGTATGTGGGGTTAGTACTGGCAGAGAAGGGGAGATGGAAAGGCAGTGACGTGTGTGAGAGGGAGCAGTGACAGAGCTGTGTATGTGGGGTTAGTACTGGCATACAAGGGGAGATGGAAAGGCAGTGACGTGTGTGAGGGAGCAGTGACAGAGCAGTGTATGTGGGGTTAGTACTGGCAGAGAAGGGGAGATGGAAAGGTAGTGACGTGTGTGAGAGGGAGCAGTGACAGAGCAGTGTATGTGGGGTTAGTACTGGCATACAAGGGGAGATGGAAAGGCAGTGATGTGTGTGAGAGGGAGCAGTGACAGAGCAGTGTATGTGGGGTTAGTACTGGCAGAGAAGGGGAGATGGAAAGGCAGTGACGTGTGTGTGAGGGAGCAGTGACAGAGCAGTGTATGTGGGGTTAGTACTGGCAGAGAAGGGGAGATGGAAAGGCAGTGACGTGTGTGAGAGGGAGCAGTGACAGAGCAGTGTATGTGGGGTTAGTACTGGCAGAAAAGGGGAGATGGAAAGGCAGTGACGTGTGTGAGAGGGAGCAGTGACAGAGCAGTGTATGTGGGGTTAGTACTGGCAGAGAAGGGGAGATAGAAAGGCAGTGACGTGTGTGTGAGGGAGCAGTGACAGAGCAGTGTATGTGGGGTTAGTACTGGCAGAAAAGGGGAGATGGAAAGGCAGTGACGTGTGTGAGAGGGAGCAGTGACAGAGCAGTGTATGTGGGGTTAGTACTGGCAGAGAAGGGGAGATGGAAAGGCAGTGACGTGTGTGTGAGGGAGCAGTGACAGAGCAGTGTATGTGGGGTTAGTACTGGCAGAAAAGGGGAGATGGAAAGGCAGTGACGTGTGTGAGAGGGAGCAGTGACAGAGCAGTGTATGTGGGGTTAGTACTGGCAGAGAAGGGGAGATGGAAAGGGAGTGACGTGTGTGAGAGGCTGAGAAATGCAGCAGTGGTAGAATAGAGTAACAGACGTGTGTGGGGGGGCAGGAGGAGAGTGGCATAGTGGGGGATTGGGAGAGTCAGCGATGGAATACAGTGGATGGTGTATGTCAGAGTGCAGTGACAGAGCTGTGTATGAGTGTATGAGGTAGTGGCAGGACTTGCATAGTAGATGAGGTTGAAAAAATACATACATCCAACAAGTTCAACCTATGCTAAATTTAGACGACAGACACCGATATTTGTATTTACAGTATGTTGATCCAGAGGAAGGCAGACATACAATCCCAGTACTGGATCAGTAGAGTTGATACAGTGATAGATGTGAGTAGGAGGGTCAGCACTGGAATAGCAGAGAGTGCTGTAGGGCAGGTTGGAAGTGCAGAAACAGAGGGTGCATCACGATTTAGGTGTAGGGATATACACTTCTTAAAACGTTCTGGAAGAAAATGGGTTCCTAGTAGGGTTTGCAGCTGCGTACAGATGCAGTTATTGAGCTGTATGTGTGGAAATGAGTTCTGACATAGCAGAGGGGCCATTCTGTGCTGAGTGTGAGTATGGAGAGGAGATCAACACTGAAATAGCAGAGTTCAATCTCAACCACCCCAGCGTACATCTGTGTTGCCCCAAAGGCAGACAGCCTGATGGGGCTCCCCAAGAGCTGCTCCCCTCTGCACAGGACCAGCATGCTAAGGGTTAACATGTGCTTGTACTTTGTGGAACGTCAACCCCACCCACTGGAATGTTAATGAGTCAAGAGGACACAAAGATCTTTTTGTTCACAGCTGCAGCAGATTCAATCTCAACCACCCCAGTGTACATCTGCCTTGCCCCAAAGGTGCGCAGACGAAGGGCAGCCAAAGGGTGTGAGCCGTTTGCTGCCGTTCGGTGATGTTAAAGCTGCTCTATTTCAATCTGAAACTCATAAGCCCTTTATCCCCTGTACCCAATTTTCCAACTCTATCTGTGCATGAAATGTCTGTGAATTCACTGTATAACCCTGTTCTTTTAATGTAACCATGTATTTTTTATAACTCTGTGCCCAGGACATACTTGAAAACGAGAGGTAACTCTCAATGTATTACTTCCTGGCAAAACATTTTTATAACTAAATAAATAAATAGAGGGACATTGCAACACTGTATTGTTGTTCAGTAAATGAGTTATGGCTTAGGGAAGCTGCAGCTTACAATACCGGAGTAGCAGAGAGTGCAGAAGAGCCGGATGGAGGAACAATGGAAAAACCATGTGGCAGTACAGTATTTGGTGCAGTAGGTTAGTTAGTATTGAGGTGCCGTGAGCACTCTGTGTGTAGGTGGATCAGGGCTAGCAAAGCAGTGACGAGTATCGGGGCAGGACTAAGTTACAGTAACAAAAGTGTGCTTGATATATTGATGGGGGGGGGGGGTGTTGCAGGCAGGGCTGAAGTGCAGCAAGGACTTTGGAGACCGCAGCATTTTCACAGCAGAGAGAGCTGTGCAGGGAGATCCGAGCTGGAGGAGTAGTGGGTGTAGCAGGGCAGTACTGAGCTGCAGGAAGAGTAATGAGTAGGTCAGTGCTGGAATAGTAGAGGACACAGCAGACAAGACTGAGGAGCTGTGGGGACGGGAATAGGGTGTGCTGAATACGGTGCTTACCCATCCTCCTCTCCTCTTCAGCCAAGTGACCAGAGTCTTGCGGACAAACTCCCCCAGACAGTCCACGATCATCAGAACAAGTGCGGGCTGCGACTGCTTCACGCAGTCCACTGCTAGACCGGCTGCCACTGCATATAATGACACCACCTTCCCCCACGTGATACCTGCAGAGGCGGACGAGAGGGGGCCCACCAAACTATTAACATCTATAAACCCCAAACTAGTAGCCCGTTTGCTGCAATGTAAAGTGGTGGGAAGGTGGGAACCACTGACAGGGGGCAATGGGAACGCAGTGGTGATGAGGGAGGCAGAAAGGAGACAGACTTCCACAGAGCAAACGAAGCAAACAAGTATCCGGTGAGAGATTACAGCTGAGATATACAGTGTACATCCTCAGGGGACATGCTCTAAAGTGCGTTAGTGCCAGTCACGGGCACTAACGCACGGAAACTGCCCTTAACGTGGTCAGCATAAAGGCACTTTAGAGCATAACCCCAAACCTTGTAGTTAATACCAAACGTAATGAGATGCCAGAAGAGGAAAGAGAGAAGCAGAGGTTGGTCCAGGAGATATGTGTATGGCCGGCCTTACCTTTGACAGGGCCCCTCCTCCTGCAGCGTCATGACATCACTGCGTAACGATGTTGCATTATCACGGCACCGTGTCGCCATGACGTCAAAGCGTAGCAACGCGCGTTGTCATGGCAACGTAACGCTGCAGAAGGAAGGCCGCTCCGCATAAGGTAAGGCCGTCGTGTCAAAACAAATGCATTTAATCCGTTGGGTGCGCTTATAGTAGGAGCGACACGACGGCGCGGTCGCGATCGTTGGAAGTCAATTGAATATGATTTTTTCAGCGATGTCAGCGTGACGTCAGCGTTGCTGTCGCCGGCACTATAAGCACGACCTAGGAGTACACCCAGCTATATACATATACACACACACCTCCCCCCCTCCCCGCTCCCTCCGCTACACACAGCTCCCCCAGGTACAGGCACACCCTCACCCCCCATCCCTACCTTAGGGTGAGCAGCGATGTGGTCCTGCGCCGGTTCAGGGACTCCCCAGCTCCCTGCTCTCCTGCCGGGCGGAATTTGTATCCCGGCGCCGGCAGGAGGAAGAGGAGGGAGCCCTGGGCCCCCCGAAGGTGCAGGGCCCAAGGCAACCACCTTACCCCTAGGCCAGCCCTGTCAGACTGTATATGTACTGTAGACACATATACATACACACACACTTTCAGCTCAGCTCCCTCGTTTTCATCACAAGCGCCTTACACACAACATACTATTAATGGGAGAACCATCTAAAAAGCAAAATCCCTCCTTTTATTGCATGTGTTGGCACTATAATAATATATTTCCCTGAGCACGGCAGGGTTCACACGTCACAGTCCGGTGCATATAATATTTCTCAGCACAATCTAATTGTTGGATGCCTGGAGCGCAGAGGGATAAAAGCCTGGATTTGCTATGCAGTGCTGTCCAACAAGAACCCTTCCAGCCCATTGGCTTGAATAGGCCGTAAACTCGTGTGGATTAGCACTACATGGGTTACAGTGACTTTCACAAAGTCACATGTGGCAGACGCTGGGATTCAAACCGGCTTTGACAGCTTTAACATTTTTGACCTTATTAAATCCATGAAATGGATATGAACACCCCCCCCCCTCCCCCTCCCAACCAATGTGGGACATAGAAAACGTGGCAGGACATAGTCTGACTGACTGTAGCTCAGGGGTGGCCAACTCCAGTCCTCAAGCGCCACCAATGGGTCAGGTTTTCAGGATATCCCTGCTTCAGCACAGGTGGCTTAACCAGTGGCTCAGTCAAAGACAGCACCACCTGTGCTGAAGCAGGGATATCCTGAAAACATGACCTGTTGGCAGCTCTTGAGGACTGAAGTTGGCCGCCCCTGCTGTTTGATAGGGCCCCAGTCCCAGTTTGGTATTGCAGTTTGCCGGCCTGTCTGTACGCTATAGTAGTAAGCGATTAACCTGGATTTCTTGGCACAGGTGACTTGGGGGAGGTTTGCAGTTATGCCAGCGTAATGGCGGGGAGAACCTCGATGAACAGATGCTGTGTAAAGCCAGGCCCAAGTGATGATCCACTCAGTAGGGTGCAACGCTGACGTCCCCTGAACGTCACGAGGGCCGGCACGTTCTGGTAACGTGGTGCGGTTATTGCCAGGGGGAGAGATCGCATTCCCTGCTCCGCGGCCCCACTTCTGCACGAGGCACTGCGGGGGGGCTGCCGGTCATCCGGGAGCAAGAGGGTTAATCCCGTCAGTGTCAGAGATTGCTAGACCCTCGGTTACTGCAGGGGTTACAATGCCGACCCTTCAGAGGACGTGGTGCCCATAGCTCAGTATGAGTGTTTAAAAGCTTGTGACCCCGTTACATTGTCTGCTACCTGCTGTGAATATCTCGGCTGCCACAGCCAGGAAGGCGTCAGATAGAACGGTCTCAGAGGCCAGCGAGATGTTCAGCTGCCTGGCGATGTTCCTGTACACAGCCGGTCTCATGTACTCCAGCTCATCCCCTGCAATGCAACAACGTGGGGAAAGCAGTTAGAACATCCCGCTACTGTTCCCTACAGGGGAACAGGTGCACTGTGCAGGCTAGGATATTTGGTCACGGCCGTTTCGCTGCGACCAAATGATTGCCGTCGTTTATTCGCTGCTCAAAAAAACAACCTTTTGTATATAATTTAACAATCTCACTTTCTTTTCCTTATTTATTTACTTATCTAACCATTCTAAAGGCAAAGACGGCTTCCTTTGTTTCTCTGCAAATTAATTACACATTACATTTCTTAGGGGCCTCTGAATTGGGGTGTGTGAGGGGGGGGATAGTCAATCAAGTGTTTTCTTTAACTTTATCCCCACGCTGTCCTAAACAAAGAACCACGAAAGATAAGTTGAGGGGAAGAGAGAGGGCTCTTCCTGTGCTAATTCTTGCTGAACACATAGTGATACAATGGAGCAGCCTGGGGACATTAAACGCCTCCCAAATCTCAGCTCACCATGTTTACAGAATAACGCTAAGAAATGATTCAGAAATACTTATATTTGTCAGATTATGGGGGGAAAATGGCAGGAATCCCTTAAACATGTCACTGCCCGGGAGGACCTACTTATTACAGAGATATTATGATTCTCTGAGATCATTTACTAATTTACATCAAGGAAACATTTTAGCACCAACAACATCCATGTTGGCGTGCGATGGGTCGGCGCTTGCATGTTTAAATAGCTACAGTATGTAATGTTGAGCCCAATGCATGCAGGC
Organism: Ascaphus truei; assembly: GCF_040206685.1. Classification (NCBI taxonomy): domain Eukaryota; kingdom Metazoa; phylum Chordata; class Amphibia; order Anura; family Ascaphidae; genus Ascaphus; species Ascaphus truei. Next base: position 4,657,179 of record NC_134496.1, on the reverse strand, counting down.
GGTATACTCCTTGTATATTTATTTTGTATTTACCTACCCCTGAAGTGGACACCAATCCCATTTTCGTTTCTGATCCCCCCCGTTTTTTACTTTTGTAATTACACCAACAAAAGGACGTTTCAATGAATCATGTCATTGCCATCGGTACACTTTGGTTCCAAGGACCAGAGCCACCTAAGGATGCTGAGGATGCTGAGGATGCTGAGGATGCTGAGGATGCCAATTCATATGAGTAAGAGTAAACGCGTGCCAAACCTTATTTAGCCCCCTCTAGTGGATCTGAGCCTAAATGGGAATTTAGTGTTTGGATTTTAACCCTTTAGCTGCAATTTCTTTAATAAGAGCGGAAGTCTACACAGCATAATGGCATTGGGCCATTTCTCTCCCTCCTTCCCCTTCCCACGTCTCTCTCTCTCTCTCTCTCTCTCTCTCTCTCTCACCCTTTGTCTACAGCTCTCTCTTAGTTAAATATTATGCACTACAAGGGCAGTCAAGTGGTTAGAGAATGTGGTATCTGTAGATAATGGCACTACAGTTACAAGCAGTCGCAAAGAGACACTCGGTGTGACACCTTGCAGTCGCTGCTTCAGTTCTGCCACGACAATGTGTGTGGCCCCTTGTGTCACTGCCTGCGCCTTGGTCTTAACTCTGCTGCAGACTTTAGGTGTAATTCAGTGGTTCCCTCGGTTAAGGGGCCCACAAGGCTTACAAAGGGAGCTCAGAGAGAGGAGGGACATGTGTGAGGGCAGATGCAGAAAGTGACAAAGACGGGAGGGCATGAAGTGGCACAAAGAGGGACACGGTGGGTCATTGAGAGTGACAGAAAGAGGGTCACAAAGAGAAGGTCGTTTCCCTGCACCAATAACCCAATTCATATATTTCCCATTCTTTTAAATGGGACTCCAGGGGACCCAATTCCATAAATTCTTGGTTTGTGCCCCGAACACAGAATGCGGGTCAAATAGGGAAAATAATTGCTTTTGGGCAGGGCCAAGTCTTAAAAAGTTGGCAGTCACTCCCAAGGCCTCAGTCTAATGCCAGTTCTGCCTCGTCCTCTGCTTGACCTCTTGCAATCACTCCTGTGCCTCAGTCTGATCTTTACACACAACCACTTTCCACCCCAGAGGTGGCTGCATGCGACACACCCTGGTTACATCCTGAACACAGTTATCAGCATCCTGACAGCTAGCAGCAGAGAAACCACCTGTCACTCACTTCTCTTATCAGTACTGAGTCACATTAACACGTCCTCCGCAGAGCATCGTCTGTTGCAGCATCCATTTGTCTGCAGAATATACCTTATTAAGCCCTGCAGACAAGCAGACAATGTTACCCCTACAGGAGACCTGCAGAGCATTGCTCCATCAACACCTTGTCTACTGAAACCCTGCAGAGAATCTTCCATAAAAACAAGTCTTGCTGGACAGCACAACTCTATTAACCCTTTGAGTGTACCACTGCAGTTCCTCTACAGTAGCTGGATGGAGGCACTTCCATGCAATACCTATGGAAGTCTCCTAACCCAGAGGGGCTCAACGCCAGTCCTCAAAGCACACCAACATGTCAGGTTTTCAGGATATCCCAGCTTCAGCACATATGACACAATCAGAGGCTCGGTGGAAGACTGAGCCTCCGATTGAGCCACCTGTGCTGAATCTGGGACTGATTGAGCCACCTGTGCTGAAGCAGGAATATCCTGAAAACCTGACCTGTTGGTTACGTACTCCTGCCCTAACCTATGCAGCTTACTACTCACACAACATGTTCTACTTAATAGGTAACCCTGGTCTTACCTGACCCAAAACATGTAAGGTAGCTACTAAACAGATACAGTTGGTGGATATGCCTACTGTGCAATGGGCCCTCTTTTCTGGCCTAACCTGTATGTACCCCAGGCCAAAGTCAATTCTCTGTCCAACTCGTCTGATTCCTCATCAGCCTGCCATAGGACGCAAACAGATATACTTTTATGAGTCTAGGTTTTAAAGTTGCTTTCCCAAATTACAAGCAAAAAAAATAAATGCAACCACTTATCAATGGAATTGGCTTGTTTAGAAAAATTCACTCAACATTTTTTTTATTGGGTCCTGTCAAATTCTTATCAGATAAGTATAGCGCTAACGTCTAGGGTTACGAGGTGTCCAGTATTGAACTGGACAGCCCAGTATTTGGTTACTCTGTCCGGTAAAGAATGAGAGATAATACTGGACATGTATGTTGGTATTACCTCTCTGAACATGTATGTGTATACCGGTATTTCCTCTCTGTACATGTATGTGTATACTGGTATTACCTCTCTGGGTGTGTATGTGCATACCGGTATTACCTCTCTGGGTGTGTATGTGTATACCGGTATTGCCTCTCTGTACCTGTATGTGTATGCCTGTATTACCTCTCTGGGCGTGTATGTGTATACTGGTATTACCTCTCTGGGTGTGTATGTGCATACCGGTATTACCTCTCTGTACATGTATGTGTATGCCGGTATTACCTCTCTGGACATGTATGTCCAGAGAGTATACCGGTATTACCTCTCTGGGCGTGTATGTGTTTACCGGTATTACCTCTCTGGGCGTGTATGTGTATACCGGTATTACCTCTCTGGGTGTATATGTGTATACCGGTATTACCTCTCTGGGCGTGTATGTGCATACCGGTATTACCTCTCTGTACATGTATGTGTATGCCGGTATTACCTCTCTGGGTGTGTATGTACATACCGGTATTACCTCTCTGTACATGTATGTGTATGCCGGTATTACCTCTCTGGGTGTCTATGTGCATACCGTTATTACCTCTCTGTACATGTATGTGTATGCCGGTATTACTTCTCTGGGTGTGTATGTGTATAGCGGTATTATCTCTCTGGGAGTGTATATGTATACTGGTATTACCTCTCTGGGCGTGTGTGTGTATACCGGTATTACCTCTCTGGGCGTGTGTGTGTATACCGGTATTACCTCTCTGGGCGTGTATGTGTATACCGGTATTACCTCTCTGGGTGTGTATGTGTATACCGGTATTACCCCTCTGGGTGTGTATGTGTATACCGGTATTACCTCTCTGGGCGTGTATGTGGATACCAGTATTACCTCTCTGGGCGTTTATGTGTATACCGGTATTACCTCTGTGGGCGTGTATGTGTATACCGGTATTACCTCTCTGGGCGTGTATGTGTATACCGGTATTACCTCTCTGGGCGTGTATGTGTATACCGGTATTACCTCTCTGGGAGTGTATGTGTATACCGGTATTACCTCTCTGGGTGTGTATGTGTATACCGGTATTACCTCTCTGGGCGTGTATGTGTATACCGGTATTACCCCTCTGGGTGTGTATGTGTATACCGGTATTACCTCTCTGGGCGTGTATGTGCATACCGGTATTACCTCTCTGGGTGTGTATGTGTATACCGGTATTACCTCTCTGGGTGTGTATGTGTATACCAGTATTACCTCTCAGGGAGTGTATGTGTATACCGGTATTACCTCTCTGGGCGTGTATGTGTATACCGGTATTACCTCTCTGGGCGTGTATGTGTATACCGGTATTACCTCTCTGGGCGTGTATGTGTATACCGGTATTACCCCTCTGGGTGTGTATGTGTATACCGGTATTACCTCTCTGGGCGTGTATGTGCATACCGGTATTACCTCTCTGGGCGTGTATGTATATACTGGTATTACCTCTCTGTACATGTATGTGTATGCCGGTATTACCTCTCTGGGTGTGTATGTACATACCGGTATTACCTCTCTGTACATGTATATATGTATATCGGTATTACCTCTCTGGACTTGGTAACCACTTGTGGGATTTCCCCTGGGAAGGGATAGAGCAGGGCTGCTGCTGCTGTAGGGCTTTCAATGACGCAGATACTGGTGACATCAGGGATGCGACCGCAGTATTAGGCTGCGGTTTGTGCTGGCTCAGCTTCTAAGCGGGTCATCTTACAGCATTTTGTGCGCCTTGTGTCAGTTAAACTAAGTTTTGGGCCCCAGGAGATATCCACTAGAAATAGCCAGTACGAGAGGGTAACCGCTTGGAGGACAGTGCTCCGGTATCTCTGGATATACAGTTGCGATACACCAAGCTGTGACGGGTGATCACCAGATTTACAGTGATCATTCGCAGAGGTGGGGAACTAGCACATGAACACAGGTGCCGTTTGGCATATCCCCCTCCCCCCTCTCTCCCCTCCCCCCCATTTTGCTGGGTATTGTTTCCCACAGAGCTTTTGGATTCAACAACGCTATATGTGCATATGTAGTCTGACAATACATGGCACTTGAAAAGTTTATGGATTTTGGGAACCAATTTTAACTGTGTGAGGCTATATTTTGTGGTCAACATTTAGTACACTATTAATATGGTCTGATATGTGCTTCATTTATAGCTGATTATGTATCAAATAATATCACAGCATTTTTGGTACAAGACCATATAATATAGGGAATAGTGTGATCATAGGTGCACAAAGCCTGATTTCATGGGATATATATATATATATATTGTGACAGAAACCAGGGGATGGTAATAAATTCCATATATAGGGCTCCCTTGATACTGAACAGTTTCTGTCCTGTTTAGGCTGGAAGTGCAGCCTCATAATACATGCACTCCATCCCACAGTTTGGCAAGTCCTGGAACTGAGGGATGAGGGATCCAGACCAGAGTTTGTCTGCTGCCTGATTTCTGTCACCTGTCCTGCTAATTAGAAATCAGGTATTTAAGACTGATTTCCTGGTTCCTCTTCCCTCTCCCCCAAGAGCCTGGAGGCAGGAAGGCTGCTGGAAGCAGAGAGGGGAAAAGCCTCTCCCCAAACAGGTTAAATCATTCTGCTCTTTTTTGTCTAAAACGGCAAAGTTCCCTATTTTGTTGTTGGAAGTGGATAAGCCACTTCAACCCTGAGTCAGGGAAAACCTAAGTTAAGTTATTGCTCAGGTGAGCAGGTTTTGTTTGCTTGTGTTTCTGTTGTATGCACTGTGGCAGTCTCAGTGCCTGGGACTGAATAAACCAGGCATACCGTTTAAAGGAACAGCACGTGACGCCTCGTCATTTAACATACCCTAAAAGACCGTGTTCTAACAGTCCCGGACAGACGGCGGAGCCCCGGAGTAAGCCGTTTGTCACTATATATATATATATATATATATATATATATATATATATATATATATATATATATATATATATATATATAATTTGCATCGCCTTAAGGGCTATTTACCAATGCTTACACATACTAGTGATTTAATAGTCCATGTAAGTCTATTGTATTAATTAGATAAATGTACCTATTATTATTTACATATAATCTAACACACGAATTGTGTATATGACACTTGTTTCACTCTGTGTCTACAGTATGAGCAGGCATCTAGCACAGCATCTTTTAGGTTTTAATTATTTTGTTTGTCTCCTTTATATTCACAATAAAATGAATTAAAATTAGTGGAGATGCGTGCATGTGGTACAGAGATTCTTTCTCTTTATGTATGTATATGCTGGGTGGCTGGGCATCTTCCTCCATCCTGATTGGCTGCTGCTGTGTAATGCAGCCAATCAGGATGGAGGTGGCAGGAGCCTGGGGTTGGGGACAAAGAGCGGAGGAAAAGCATGAGCAGAGAGAGGTGAGACTGAGTCCTGTCTGCTGTGTGTCGTTGTTCTGTTTTGTCCGTGTGTGTGTTTTCTCTGGATGTCCTGTGGGGGTGATAATGATAGGGAGGGGTGAGAGAGGATTAAAGGGGTGGCGGGGGGGGTGAGAGGATGAAGGGAGGGGAAGTGAGGGAGGAGGAAGGGTAGGAGGGTGGAGCGGGGTAAGAGAGGCTGAAGGTAAGGGATGAGAGAGGATGAAGGGAAGGGGTGAGAGAGGGTGAAGGGAGGGGGTGAGAGGATGAAGGGAGGGGGTGAGAGAGGATGAAGGGAGGGGGGTGAGAGAGGATGAAGGGGTGAGAGAGGAGATGAGGAGTGGTGCAACAATCTTGGAATTTGTGGGAGGAGCAGTAAGATCAGTATTGCTCGCTATGTACAGTATGACTGCAGGTCAGTTATTTATAAATGATCAGACCATTACGTCATTTGTTCTAAATTTCACTCCAAGCATGCACCAATTTGCACTATTTCATATTCTATTTCCTAAAAAAAATCCTTGGGAGGGTGCTCCCTCCCACTCCCCCCCAAGACTTCTCCCCAGATTTTTTACGAAACAGAATATAAATTGGTGCAAATTGGTGAATACTTGGTGTGAAATGTAGAAAAATTTAAGTAAGTTAGATCATTTATAAATAACATTCTTCCCCACCAGCGATTCTCGCGCGCGTCGCACCTGTCACCATTGTGTCCAGTATTGTTGGACAAGCCACCTAGCAACCCTATGCTACACGTTTTGCCAACTTTTAACAAACAAAGAAAAAAGTGATCATTGACATTTTAGAGGTTATTCATTAAACTGCGATAGTGGATATCCTGGCACTATTATTCAGAAACGCCCATTGACTTCAATGTTTTAATATAACTTTCATTAACATTTTGAAAGGCCCAAAGCCTGGAGTAGAGTGTTCCAATGGCAACCTCTGCTGTTTATTTCCACGTTTCACCCCACCAAGCTGTTTTCCATGCAGACTTCCATTAGGCGTATCAGCGAACCTGTCTTACCCTGAGCTCCCCTGATGAGGTTCTTTCTAGTCTACTCATGTCATTAAGTGAGAGGGACTTAGCAGGCAAATTAACTCGGGGTTGGGGTTATTTTTCTAGGAATACAACACTGTTTAAAACTTAGTGAGCGCACAAAAAAAAATAGAGATGGCGAAACAGACACTTGTCTTAATAGAGATAAGACATATTTAAACCAGTGGTCAGTGATTAAAGACACTGACTCTGATAACAACTGCACTGAGTTTGAATCAGGGGAACCTGCTTCAATTCCCGGTGTCATCTCCTTGTGACCTTGGGCTGGTCACTTTATCTCCCTGTGCCTCAGGCACCAAAAACATAGATTGTAAACTCTACTGTGACGGGAAAGTGTCTCTAAAAACCCTATTTGCTGCGTACCGCGAGCTATACTGTAATTGTGAAGCACTTTGAGTCTCAATGGGAGAAAAGCGCTATATGAAATAAAGTTATGAAGTTATTATTAATTACAAAATAAACATGCAAGAATAATTGCACTTCTAAAGAGGGTGTGTAGCCTCTTAAACAGAAACCTACAAAATGTGTGTAGCCCACCCTGTTGGCTACTAACCCAGTCTCAGGAAGGCGGCAGACACGTCAGCCATTCTCCCCCCTGCCGTGGATGAGTTCCCCTGCTCCGGTTTGCTCCATCCCAGGCCGGCTCGCTGAAGCCGTGCGTGGATAAAGTCTCTGCACAGCGCCTTCCCTTGTGAAACCAGCTCCTTATCGGTGGGGGATCTGTCAAAGGCCTCAAGAACTTCTGCAGCAAAGACAGACGAGCGGCGTAGCATCTCCATCCGGAGAGAGTGGAGGTCCGGCAGTTTAGCTACTCCAAGAGATCCCCATCCGCAGCCAGAGAGAGAACTGTGTGTGCTGACAGCGGTTGGATTATATAGCAAGGGAGATGAAGGCACAGAATCCCAAGCGCAGAGGAATTTATTATCTCCGCACTAAACCGGTACTGCAACCTAAACAGAAGGAAAACAGGACCGCTTAGGACCTTACATGGATCTCCAGTAAATGAATATGCTTTACTGTATAGCAATACTGAGTATATCTGTCACCTGTAGCGCAAATAAAAAATACCACTTGTGAGTACATTTGCATGTCTTCAGACAAGTCTGCCCCCCAGTCCTTCACCATTATCGCTTAGCATACAGTGCTACCAGGGACAGGGCCGCCGACAGGGGGGACAGCCGGGACTGCTGTCCTGGGCCCGGCCAGGCAAGTGGCCCGGCCTTCCTGCTGGCAACCCTACAGTTCTGTCTGTGCAAGCAAGATGGGCCCTCCCCTTTTCGTTGGCCCTCCCATCTATCCCTCCCTCCTGCAGGACTAAAGGGCCCTCCCCTTTACTCAGCACTGCCCCTCTGTCCTACTTTCCCCAGGCCTCCGCGGGCCTGGAGTGCCCTTCTGTGCATCGGCTATGCTGCTCCAGGTAAGATCACATACCCCAGGCCTCCCTTATACCACCCTGCCAGGCCTACCCCCCAAGGTGTGTGTGTCTTATTGTGTGTATTTGGGGATGGTGGCTTATTGTGTGTGTGTGTGAGTGTATTTGGGGAGAGGGGGCTTATTGTTTGTCTGTATTTGGGGAGGGGGCTTATATTGTGTATTTGGGGAGGGGGGCTTATATTGTGTATTTGGGGAGGGGGGCTTATATTGTGTATTTGGGGAGGGGGGCTTATATTGTGTGTGTGTGTGTGTGTGTGTGTGTATTTGGGGAGGGGGCTTATAGTGTGTTTGTGTATTTGGGGAGGAGGGATTAGTGTGTGTGTGAGTGTGTGTGCGCATTTGGGGAGGGGGATAATCTTGTGTTTGTGTGTATTTAGGGATGGGGGCTTATATTGTGTGTGTGTGTGTGTGTGTGTGTATATTTGGAAAGGGGGGCTTAGTGTGTGTGTGTGTATTTGGGAAGCGGGGGTTATTGAGTGGGGGGAGAAATACATGGGGGGGAGAAACAGTGTGAGAGGGGGTGTAAAGGAGGGGGAAGTAAACGATGATGGTGAGTGTGAGTGGGGGGGTGTTAAGAGAGTGAGGAAGTGTGTGAGAAGGGGGGAGTGGGTTCCCGCAGGGCCGCCGACACGTCGGTGGGGCCCAGCTGAAAAGTTTAGCCCTGGGCAAGCTATCTGTGGCACTGGCCTGGGATTCTGGGTAATGACATGCAAATGAGCACACAGTGTCACCTTTTGCTTCTTGTCCATTTTAATATAGACCCCTATAAATCTGAGCATATGAGATAATGGGGAAATTAGGGTTGAAGAGCTGTCTGAGAGATGCAAGTGCCCACAATAGGGCATTTTTCATTTGCTGTACTCTGTACGTTGGAGGGTTTTTGTCACTTGTTTTACTCACCGTAACTTATTTTTGGTCTGGTTATCGCCTGTACGTAAACTCTGTAGATCGATACTTATTCCAAACCCTCAAATATCTTCCCAAGTAAATACATATATAATGTAAAGTAGCATGAACAAATACATACTTATTGATCTCACCATAATAAATATACAATAGAGTTTATCATTCCAGAACCAACACTTCCAACATTTTTTTGAAATGTGCTGTTAAACTTAGTACTGCTTTAGTCTGCGGCATATTCATTTTAAGGGTGAGGATTATTCTCAAACATGAAATGCCCTTCAGAAAAAAAAATAACATTTGGTCATTTGAATACCCATAATCCTTCCCTAACAGTTGCTAAATCTCTCTGCAATGCAGACGGAAAATCATCCCATTACCCCAGTCACCCTGTTTTCTTCCGCATGTAGCACAGGGGCGGCCAACTCCAGTCCTCAAGGGCTACCAACAGGTCAGGTTTTAAGGATGTCCCTGCTTCAGCACAGGTGGCTCAATTAGTGGCTCAGTCGTTGACTGAACCAGTGATTGAGCCACCTGTGCTGAAGCAGGGATATCCCTAATGCCTGGCCTGTTGGTGGCCCTTGAGGACTGGAGCTGGCCGCCCCTGATGTTGTGGATAGTGGCAGAGTGAGGCACAGGCAGAGTGAGGCACTGGCAGAGAAGACGCATCAAGAACACATGAAGGGAGTATATTTACTTTTGTACGTTGATGATTTTAGTTCCTTCCTGCGGTGTCAGTGGGCGCTGATTCCTTGCGATCTTCTCCAGTACATGATACACTATTATTATTAAGTGAAACATTATGCTAAGCAAAGCTATTTTGGGATTGTCGGTGTTCTGGAAAAGTTCTCACAGTTGTGTTTATTTAAAAACTGTCAGCGCTGCTCTCGTTGTCTAGTTTCTGTTAGTTTGTGTTTTTGTCTATACAGCTTTCTCTCTTTATTTATTTTCCTTTCTTGCGGATCTGCTCAGCTGTATTTCAAAGGCACCTTCCTTTCGCCACAAGAATTTAGCCTCATTCACAGCATGTATGTATTAGGCATCCCTGTCTCTCTCTGTCTTGTATCTATATTCATGGTTAATTCTGTATCTCTCACTGACGTTCTAGGAGAGTATGTTACTGTAGCACGCTTGTGTCGGCGGCTGTGCGCTGTGTGGGGCACTCATGACTTAGAGTTGATCTGTAAACAGCTGAAATCCTTCTGTGACTTTGAAGGAAAAACAGTGCGCAGTGCTACTTATTATAGGCCAGAGGGGTTTGAGGAATTCTGAATTTCATTTAGTACGTGATCCTTTTATACGCATCTAATGTGTATATCATGTCCGCTTTCGCTAAACATTGCTTAGATTTCATATAATACAGCCCATATCGTACAGCAAAGCATGGGAAATGATCTCCAGTGGAATAGACTTCAGCTAGAGAGCACATATTGTGATATGTTTAGCGGTTTCCCCAGTGCGGTGAAACAAACTGGAAAGGAGACCGAAAACTCTGCATTTCAAAACCTTTGTTAGATTTCACGGAGAACAATAACATTCAGATAACATCGTTTTTATGATGAGTTCATAATGTGTGTGTGTGTGTGTGTGTGTGTGTGTGTATATATATATATATATATATATATATATATGTATATATATGTATATGTATAGGAGAGATGTATATATAGACAGAGAGAGAGATAACAAAAATGTTATATATAACAAATATGTGTCTATCATCTATGTATCTATCCACCCATCCATCTGTCTATCCACCTATCTACAGGTCTTTTTATATCCAGCTCACTACTCACCAGCAGCTGCTTCAGGTATTCTTCACAGGTCAACGATGTGTCACTGTCTCGTGTCGTGTTTGTCAATGTCGTGATATACAAAAGAAGGGAAACGTGTGCGTCTCGCTGTCCCCCTCTCGGTTTCCCCCGGTCTCTCCCGCTGTGGCTGCCAGCTCCTGTGACAGACCTTGTTTCTCTGTAGTTCTGCGCTTGGTCTGGCAGCAGCAAGTATAACCAGAAGCTGTGAGACAGACGGGAGGGGGTGGAGATGGGAGGGAGCTGGCTAACTTTATCCTTCTAAGGAAAATAGCAAGAAGGCAATGGAGGCGGGAACGACAAGCTACTTTAAAAGCACATTTTTTTCCCATTGATGTTGCCTTTTTATGCGGTCTGTAGAGGTGCTTTCCTTTTGGCCGCGGTGTCCAAGTTTACAGCTTACGAACGTAACGCTTAATAGCATCCGATTGCCATTCTTTACTTTGAGAGAGCTCTTCTTTCCCTTCCCAAAGGGGTTGTGATTTCCCCAATCCCATACTCCGTTCAGGCGACAGAAGCATTTGCAATAGTAAGTGTCGCTGAGGTAACAAGCAGCTCTCCCCGGAGCCCAGTGCGGGGTAGAGGTTGCCAAGCTAGAGATAAAAAAAACAAAAAAACAACAACATTATTTTTAACCCTTTGGTTGCCGGAGGGGCTGCGGTACCGCCGGCAAATCGCGATCATGTGACCGCTCCTCCGGGCGATCACGCGATGGCGGCGGCACTTAGTCCTCCGCTGAGATCTCCCCCTGCGTTTCAGATCGTGTTGGAATAAACCAGCCCAAAGAAGGGCATGATGTAGCCCAGGGGTGGCGAACGCCAGTCATCAGGGGCCACCAACAGGTCAGGTTTTAAGGAAATCCCTGCTTCGGGTGGTTAAATCAGTCCCTGCTTCAGCACAGGTGGCTTAATCAGTCCCTGCTTCAGCACAGGTGGCTTAATCAGTCCCTGCTTCAGCACAGGTGGCTTAATCAGTCCCTGCTTCAGCACAGGTGGCTTAATCAGTCCCTACTTCAGCACAGGTGGCTCAATCAGTCTCTGCTTCAGCACAGGTGGTTCAGTCAGTCCCTGCTTCAGCACAGGTGGCTTACTCAGTCCTTGCTTTACCACAGGTGGCTTAATCAGTCCCTGCTTCAGCACAGGTGGCTCAATCAGTTCCTTCTTTAGCACAGGTGGCTCAATCCGTCCCTGCTTTGACAGCCTCTGATTGAGCCACCTGTGCTGAAGCTGGGATACCCTGCAAACCTGACCTGTTGGTGGGAGGACTGGAGTTGGCCAGCCCTGACGTAGCCCCTATGTCACATGGAGTGCCAGCCCCTGTGATAACATGGCTACGTCCTGGGACACCCAAAGGGTAAGCACCGGTGGGGAAATGTGTCATCTCATGCCAGGTTTGTGGAGGGCTTGCTGACTTAACTCGTTGCAGGCCTTGCTTGCCAGCGGGGCCTGCAGCACATGGTGTAAATCATTTCTCACCGTGCTATAAAACGGAGCGTGCGCTTTCACTGGAGCTTTTTCCCTGTGCTCATTTCTCACCGTGCTATAAAACGGAGCGTGCGCTTTCCCTGGAGCTTTTTCCCTGTGCACTGATTTCTCACCGTGCTATAAAACGGAGCGTGCGCTTTCCCTGGAGCTTTTTCCCTGTGCTCATTTCTCACCGTGCTATAAAACGGAGCGTGCGCTTTCCCTGGAGCTTTTTCCCTGTGCACTGATTTCTCACCGTGCTATAAAACGGAGCGTGCGCTTTCCCTGGAGCTTTTTCCCTGTGCTCATTTCTCACCGTGCAATAAAACGGAGCGTGCGCTTTCCCTGGAGCTTTTTCCCTGTGCTCATTTCTCACCGTGCTATAAAACGGAGCGGGCGCTTTCACTGGAGCTTTTTCCCTGTGCACTGATTTCAAAACGATATTTTATTTTATTACTAAAAATACAGTATATACAGCAGCACAGAACTTCATTTCAATGGCTGCTCCCACAAAAAGACGGGGGAGCCCAATGCTACATCCAATTGACAAAACATATAAAGTAATAAGTATAAAGTTTGAATACTTCAATAATAATAATAAATACTTGGTTATTTAGTTAAACCCTTTGGCCAAAGCGTCATAAGCCTGCATACCAACGTCAAGGTATAACCAAATTAATGCAGGTCCTAACACACAGGGGACTGTGAACCCTTCCTTTTACCTCTGTATGAGGGGAAGCAACCACAGTGCGTCTTGTCCATTCAGCAAAATGCTAGACCCTCCCAAGTTAAAAAGGTGTGTGTTAATTTAGTTCCTGACTGGCAACTCACAAAGAGAGAGCCTTATTTTAGAAGCTCCGGATAAGACAGTTTCTTTAATATGTCCCTTTGAAGTCTGTATAGGGAACAGCTCTGTGCTGCCTGGTGGAGTAAGTGAGACGCCGCGGGGTCATGTGACGTCATACTGCCATGGCAACGCATCACCCGAAGCCAAGGTATTACAGAGGCCTCCCGTGGTCCCCGGCATTTAATTTAAATGCTTTTGGGAAGAGCACGGGGCCTCTGTAACCGCCGCACCCCCCCTGGAAAATATTGCCCCCCCTGCATTGGGGATGGCCGTCTTTTTCATCACGGGGTGAAGGAGGAGGGCTCTTTCCCTTTGAACAGTGGGGGTAGGTTAATAATTGTATGTATTGTATGTCTTTATTTATATAGCGCCATAAATGTACATAGCGCTTCACAGTAGTAATACATATCATATAAATAACAGATAATATAAATAAATAACAGATCATGGGAATAAGTGCTTCAGACATAAAAGTAACATTAAGGAAGGAGTCCCTGTCCCGAGGAGCTTACAGTCTATTTGGTAGGTAGGGAGAACGTACAGAGACAGTAGGAGGGAGTTCTGGTCAGTGCGTCTGCAGGGGGCCAAGCTTTAAGTATCATGTGTCCAGTATTATCCACGGTGCTACTCATATGCTTCTTTAAGCAAGTGGGTCTTAAGGTGGGTAATAATAATAATACGTTTATTTCATATACTGCTTTTCCCCCAATTTTTACCAATCACAGTACAGCGCTCAGTACGCAGCACACAGGAATGTTACAGGCACAGGTCCCTGTCCTGTGGAGCTTACAATCTATATTTTTGGTGCCTGAGGCACAGGGAGGTAAAGTGACTTGCCCAAGGTCACAAGGAGCTGACACCGGGAAGTGAACCGGACTCCGTCTGATTCAAACTCAGTGTCATTGTTTACAAGTCATTGGATGGGAGGCACTTTCCCATTGGATGCTGGGGGAGGCACTTTCCCATTGGATGCTGGGGGGAGGCACTTTCCCATTGGATACAGGGGGGGAGGCATAGTCCCATTGGATGCTGGGGGGGGGGCACTTTCCCATTTGATGCTGGGGGGAGGCACTTTCCCATTGGATGCTGGGGGGAGGCAATTTCCCATTGGATGCTGGGAGGAGGCAATTTCCCATTGGATGCTGGGGGGAGGCACTTTCCCATTGGATGCTGGGGTGTAGGCACTTTCCCATTGGATGCTGGGGGGAGGCAATTTCCCATTGGATGCTGGGGGGAGGCAATTTCCCATTGGATGCTGGGGGGAGGCACTTTCCCATTGGATGCTGGGGTGTAGGCACTTTCCCATTGGATGCTGGGGGGAGGAACTTTCCCATTGGATGCTGGGGGGAGGCACTTTCCCATTGGATGCTGGGGGGGAGGCACTTTCCCTTTGGATGCTGGGGGGAGGCACTTTCCCATTGGATGCTGGGGGGGAGGCACTTTCCCATTGGATGCTGGGGGAGGCACTTTCCAATTGGGTGCTGGGGGGAGACACTTTCCTATTGGATGCTGGGGGGAAGCACTTTCCCATTGGATGCTGGGGGGAGACACTTTCCTATTGGATGTTGGGGGGAGACACTTTCCCATTGGATGCTGGGGGGAGACACTTTCCCATTGGATGATGGAGGGGAGGCACTTTCCCATTGGATGCTGGGGTGTAGGCCCTTTCTTGGGTTGCACAAGGTGAGACAATCATCTTGTGGGGAAATAGTGTCAGTTTCTTTCCCATAGAAAGAGAAGGGCTGTCCATGTCCCACAGTAATCAGCCGATGTTTCCAGCGCATTAGACATTATGATCTAACTAATTATCACAAGTGTAGAATCTGGGGCCAAAAGACCACAGTGTCTCCCTGTTAAAAAAAAATCTCTGGTTTGTAACATATTTCTATTATTATAATTATAATGCAATGCTGACTTTATTATCACTTCAATCAGAACTGACATCTTTGAGAATAATAATAGCATGTTCTTGTATGGCGCTGCTAATTGTACGCAGCGCTTTACAGAGACATTTTGCAGGCACAGGTCCCTGCCCCGTGGAGCTTACAATCTATGTTTTTGGTGCCTGAGGCACAGGGAGATAAAGTGACTTGCCCAAGGTCACAAGGAGCCGACACCAGGAATTGAACCAGGCTCTTCTGCAGCAATCTCAGTGTCAGTCAGTGTCTACTCACTGAGCCGCTCCTTCTCCAAGAGAAGTGAGAAGTTCTGAACATTTTCCTTCGCCCGTAGCCGGACTCCTAACACTTTCCAACCAAGCTGTAAATTCACCCCGTTTATATTCATTGCCACCATCCTATGTGTTTGCAGCCAGTCACATTTTATCACAAGGCTTTTGCTTCTTCTTAGCTTATATGAATGTGCCCAAAGCATGCGACATTGTTACCTGGAGAACACATGGGAATGTACTGAGGAATACTGTATATTCCCCGACTCACCCATATTGTAAAGGTGTCATTCCATGTAGGATCACCGTCTAGCACATTAACCTTACTAGGACTGGGACAGATTTTGGGAACATATCTCGGACATGTGGATTCTCTCTTGAATATTTCCTTCTGTAAAAGACTTCAGACACTATTACATTCAGTATTACTCAATGGGTTTAACTCTATATCTGCTGGTTTGGTCAATCAAGCTGTTGACGTCTAAAAATCCCCATAGACTTCAATGGAGCTTTTCAGCCGAGAACAGCCCCCCCAGATATAGAATAAGGTCCTATATTGCAGTATACTTGTAGGAGTGGGGAAAATATACATTTAACCTACATTTAAGTTTCTAAAGAGATTGACAAAAATAAGAAGCACAAACTAAGCTAAGTCTTCAATAAAAACTTAGTGCAGCCTACAAAAACCGTCACTAGTACGGTGCGCAGAGTAACGTGAAACAATGAAGGGCAAATACGTTTCAAAAGTGAAATCCACCGCTGGTTCGTGTTGGTTGTTAAACCAAAAATGCCGTCCTTGGTATGGCCTGCACACTGTAGTCCTCCTCAAATGAAAACAGATAAGGAGAACATAGCATAATAAAGTGTAATATACATTAAACAGAGCAGGGAACGTACAAAGTGCACTCACATTTCCCCAGTCTGTTTTGCGCAATGATTGTCATAAGAGCACACGCCAGCCACTCTGGAATAGCACCGAAACCGCCACGTCTGGCCTCATATGTCCGCGCACCATCATCCTTCCACGTCTGCGCGCGCACCTACGGTGTCCCAAATGGGCTGGCTGGTACGGTGTCCTCCATGTGGCAAAAAACCTTCCTCAGGGGTTTTCGGCAAAGACAACGCCGATGGTGCTGAGCGGGACATCTGAGGCCAGACGTGGCGGTTTCGGTGCTATTCCAGAGTGGCTGGCGTGTGCCCTTATGACAATCATTGCCAAAACAGACTGGGGAAATGTGAGTGCACTTTGTACGTTCCCTGCTCTGTTTAATGCATATTACACTTTATTATGCTATGTTCTCCTTATCTGTTTTCATTTGAGGAGGACTACAGTGTGCAGGCCATACCAAGGACGGCATTTCTGGTTTAACAACCAACAAGAACCAGCGGTGAGTGCTTATTTCACCTATATAGCAGTGCACTGGATTTCTTTTTTTAAACTTATTTGCGCCTTCATTTTTTTCAAGTTTCTAAAGAGAAGCTCTCTTGTCACTCATACTGTATAGAGACCAAGAAAATGAAGAAAGGGCACGTCGGATTTTCAAACAAAGAAAGAAGGATTTATTCAACCATCCTAGACCGACGTGTCAAGAACATAGCATGATTCAACCTGCTACATACAGAAGCATTTATAGTGCAAGTAATTACCTAAAATCCAGGTGCTAAACCAAAATTGTGTCGCCGGAGCGTCCCCAATGACAGTGTCCGCCGACTCACGTGATCGCAAGTGGGGTGCACGTAAGAATGTAACGTCATCAAATTATGAGACATGCGCAGATTGGCAAAGGAGTCCAGGTTTAAAAATGTCTAGACGAAGGGGCGGGGAAGCGGCCGACAGGGGGGACAAGCTGACATGGAAAAGTCCCCTAGATCTAGGAGCACCGGTATTTCGACATTTTCATTGTTTTCTGAATTATCTGGAGTGCTCCCGTACCTTTTTCTTTGTACTGACTCATGTGGAGACGGCATGTCAAAAAGCTTGTAATCTCAGGAACAAACAGCTTGTACCGCAGGTTAAGGCTCAGGCGTATTGTAGTTACGTAATGTTTAATTGCTTTTCTTCCACTACAGGTGGGCGCATAGTGAAGTCACAGGAAACACCTCACATTCCCTCCAGGCACATTCCCCTGACAAGACTCAACACCTAATTGAGGATTTCTGTCTCGTATCTGTCACATAACTCCAAGTATTTAGGACAGTCTGGTCCAATCCTAATCATAAGTATTGTGTAGTTCATAGTCTGTATACAGATGTAGCCAACTTTATGGCTCTTTTAAAGAGATATGCTGGGATACATGGCATTGCACTGCACGAGCATTGCCAAAAAGTCCTAGGAATATGAATATACTGGGTGTGTTGTGTTATCACAAGGAACAACAATGACACCGGTCTAGGAGATTTGGTTGTGGCCGTCTCACTGTGACCAAATCCCCTCTGGCATTTTGCCGTCAGTGATCTCGCCGCAGGGATCCTGTGCCATGAGCAACTTTGCCGCTGTCACGCTGTTCTGCCCGCAGACCAGACTAACCCCCAATACTGAGGTGGAGAATGAGTAACCATGCACCCGCAGTAGTGAGAGCGTGCCCGGAGTGTGGATTTGGTAGCGTGGTCAGGGCCAGGGCTTACCAGGGTTGTTAGTATTACTTGCCAGCTCCGGGCGTAGAGAAGGTGCCGTAGTAGGGTCCGAAGCCAAAGGTCCAGGGTAACAGAGTTCCGTGTGGTAGAGGTCCAAGTGCCAAGTTCGAGGGGCTCCGAGAGGTAAGGGTGGTCGAGTGGAAGCCGAGGTCGTAGACCCAGAGAGGGTAGGAAGACAAGCCGGTTCGGTAACAAAGCTGAAACAGAGAGAGAGCTAGGCACAGTATCCAACAGCACTAGGCAGACGAACTATGCAGAGTGAGGTTGGAGAGGAATCACAGGGGTAATAAAGTGAGGAGGGCCAATGGGAGGAAGGGGCAGAGCAGAGGCGCACCCAGG
Organism: Ascaphus truei; assembly: GCF_040206685.1. Classification (NCBI taxonomy): domain Eukaryota; kingdom Metazoa; phylum Chordata; class Amphibia; order Anura; family Ascaphidae; genus Ascaphus; species Ascaphus truei. Next base: position 4,638,891 of record NC_134496.1, on the reverse strand, counting down.
AGTCCTTTGTGATAGGGCAGGGGTTAATGGCCTGGTTTGCTGCAGGTGAACAGTAGGAGGACGTGAATCAGAGAGCTGGGCCGGCCGGGGGGCGGAGCTACACGGCCGGTGCAGTGCATAAATTAAGTTGAGAGGCGCACGCTCTGTAAGAGAAGCGGGCGCGTGTTCAGCAGTAGCGTCGGCAGCGGGGGGGGGGGGGGGGGCAGAGGAACGGCCCGCAATGCCGAACAGGGGCGGAGGAGACCGCAGCCAGCGGTACAGGTAAGGAAGGGCAGCGCCGAGGGCGGCGTGTGCCCTGATTCCTGACAACCGCTAAGTTAAGTCAATAACCTTAGCTCTTACCTTAAAACTCCCTAATACTACTAACGCTATCACCAACCCTACAAACCCTTAAACTCCTAAAGTTAACCCCCTACCCTAACCACTAAAACCCATAAAACTAACTCCCTAGCCTAAAACGTACCTTCTTGTCGAAGTGACCACGACCAGGGTCCCCCTGCGGCCAAACGCCGGCAGGGACTTACTTTGTTGCGGAGAGGCGCCCGCGACCAAATGTTCCATTCCATAATGACACGAGCTACATCTCTGTGCCACAAAGTCCAGAATCCTGAGCGGCGTGAGGTTAGAAACCAGGACTGAACAAAACTATCCGAAAACATCAAAGATAGTTGTTACTCTTCTTTCATGGGTCATCTTCTTTTCCCCCCTTTAATCTCAGCTCCCTGTGTTGATTGAAGAAAGATGATCCACTGAAGATCTTAGGTCGGTAATTTCAGGATTTGTAGCTGACTCAGCTTCTTAGCCCTGATACTGAGCATGTTACACACAATCCTGCTGCTGGTAGCAAACACATATGAAAAAGACATAGCCATCTAATGCAGAGCACCTGGAACAAGGTACAAGTTAGCTTCTTTGCCAATGCAGGATAGAGTAACTGCCAAACAAGTTAAACCTTATGTGTAAACATTTTAACCTATCGTTTTGTTATTGTATTATATAGTTACATAGTAGATGAGGTTGAAAAAAGACGTACGTCCATCAAGTTCAACATGTGCTAAATTTAGACAACAGATACTTTATCCTATATCTATACTTACTTATTGATCCAGAGGAAGGCAAACAAAAAAACCCCATTAAGGGGAAAAATTAATTCCTTCCTGACTCCAAGAATTGGCAATCAGATTAATCCCTGGATCATCATCCTTCCCATGTATACTTATTTGGTATATCCCTGTATACCTTTCCCATCTAAAAAGATGTCCAACCTTTTTTGAACAAATCTATTGTATCTGCCATCACAGTCTCCATGAGTAATGAATTCCACATTTTAACTGCCTTTACTGTAAAGAACCCTTTCCTTTGTTGCTGGTGAAATTTCCTTTCCTCCAACCTTAAGAGATGGCCCCGAGTCCTTTGTACTGCCCGTGGGATGAATAGTTCTTTTGAAAGCTCCTTGTATTGTCCCTGAATATATTTGAATATAGTTATCATATCCCCTCTTAGACGCCTCTTTTCTAATGTAAATAAATCTAATTTAGCTAGCCTCTCCTCATAAGTTAGAATGTCCATCCTCTTTATTAATTTGGTGGCTCTTCTCTGCACTCTCTCTAGTTCCATAATGTCTTTTCTTAGGATTGGTGCCCAAAATTGTACTCCATATTCAGGGCGTGGTCTTACTAATGCTTTGTAAAGGGGCATAATTATGTTTACTTCCCTTCCATCCATTGCCCGTTTGATGCAAGATAAGATCTTGTTTGCCTTTGCAGCTACTGCATGACATTGGGCACTATTGCTAAGCCTGCTGTCTACAAGCACTCCTAAATCCTTCTCCATCAAGGATTCCCCCAATATATCTCCATTTAATTTGTAAGTCGCCTTTTTATTCTTGCATCCCAAATGCATAACCTTACATTTATCTGTATTAAACCTCATTTGCCATTTACCTGCCCACGTTTCCAGTCTCTCCAAGTCCTTCTGAAGAGAAATTACATCCTGCTCTGATTCTATTACCTTACACAATTTAGTATCATCAGCAAACATGGAGACTTTGCTCTCGATCCCAACCTCAAGGTCATTAATAAACAAGTTAAAAAGCAGGGGTCCCAGTACCGATCCTTGAGGTACTCCACTCACGACTTTAGCCCAACCTGAAAAAGTTCCATTTATGACAACCCTCTGTTGTCTGTCCTTTAACCAGTTTTCAATCCAGGTGCATATATTATTACTGAGTCCAATTTTCTTTATTTTGTACACCAACCTCTTGTGTGAAACCGTATCAAAAGCCTTTGCAAAATCTAAGTAGACCACATCAACTGCATTACCCTGGTCTAAATTCCTACTTACCTCCTCAAAGAAACAAATAAGGTTAGTTTGGCAAGATCTATCCTTCATAAATCCATGCTGACTATTACTAATAATTTTGTTTTCCATTAGGTATTCCTGAATATTATCCCGTATTAAACCTTCAAGTAGTTTCCCTACTATTGAAGTCAGGCTTGAAAAAAGACATACGTCCATCAAGTTCAACATGTGCTAAATTTAGACGACAGATACTTTATCCTATATCCGTACTTACAGTATATTGATCCAGAGGAAGGCAAACAAAAAACCCCAGTGACATGTCATTCAATGATATCTCATAAGGGAAAAAATAAATTCCTTCCTGACTCCAAATATTGTAAATCGGATTTCTCCCTGGATCAACATATTTCCCATTATACTTATTTGGTATATCCCTGTATATTGTACCTTTCCTTCTTAAAAGATGTCCAACCTTTTTTTGAACAAATCTATTGTATCTGCCATCACGTCTCCATGGGTAATGAATTCCACATTGTAACTGCCCTTACTGTAAAGAACCCTTTCCTTTGTTACTGGAGAAATCTCCTTTACCCCAAACATTATTATATGCCAGTATTATATCCAGTAGGTGTGTCATTAACTTACAATTAGTGTTACAATTAACTGAAGGTTTCCGCGTCTGCAAACAGTGGGTGGAGGCGGCTGTGGATCTCTCCACTGCTCTCACACACGGTCAGAAGTGGGTACAATCAAGGCTTTTTTTGTGATTGTACGTACCTTTTTTTTCAAGTGCCTGCTACCTTCTCTTCCTGCTCTTAATCTCCGACATCTTCTCCTTGTGATGACGCCTCGCCATGACACAGCAACACAACATGGTGATGTGTTGCGATGATAAAGTGATGCCGCAACATCACACGGCGCCGTGTTCCCATAATGCAACGTGACATGAAGCCGCGACGTAGCTGGAGGAGATGAGGAGCAGGAGAAGGTAAGAGGTACCACGCTTTCCCTGAATACCATCACCTATTTTTTTTTTTTTTTTAACAAAAGAAGCACTGGGTACAATACATAGGGCAACAGGACAGTGTACGCCAAAACATGCCACGTGACTTTGACGCAACATCATCTTAAGTGACACTTTGGTTTCTCCCCATGTCAAATACACTTTGTTTATTTGTAGAGATCAGGACCTCAGCTCTCAATGAGTGGAGATTGGGATTGGAACAGAAGAGGAGGAAGGTCTCTTCCGTTCCTGACTTCAGGGGTTGGGTGGGGTACATGTAATTGCTACACCAGGTGCTTCGGGCCTTGTGGCACACATACAGTAGGGTTGAGTAGTCCTACTTATTTTGTTATAAAATGATGGATATATATATATATATATTTTTTGTTTTTTTCCAAAATGCTCCAGTAGTTTTCTATTTTGATTTTTTATAATATATATATACATATATATAATGTATTTTTGTGGCATTTCTTAAAAACTGTCGCCATTGTGATAAAAACACTCCTATCTAATGTACTTGGGATGAAAAGTTCTCTCAAAAGTTCCTTGTATTGACCTTGAATATGTAGCTGCCCCACCCCCACCCCCTGCCTTAGGAGTACTATGTCAATTAAGGGGTTAATAGCCTTTGGGGTTAATAGCCTTTGGGGTCAACTGTGTGAGGACATTTTGGCTGTAATAAATCATCTTTTTGCAAAGCCCGAGTGCCAGGATCTCCTTCCTTATGGTGTTAACTGTGTGGGCTCACACAGAGAAACGTCCCTCTCCCATCATATGGTATAGAGTGAATTAGCAGGAAAGAAGTCCCTCCCTCTGTATGCATAGTGGCCAGGGATGTCTCCATAGTTAGCCAGAAGATTCTAGAACTTGGGCTCTTGGGAGATACAGTTGGGGGAGCCTCACTGTTAAATATGGAAATAGGTTTCAATGTATAGATATATGTGCTAGGATTGATCTGTACCTGTTTGTTTTATAGTTAGGGAAGTATCCTACATAGATTGCGTCCATAGAAATGGCCTAGATGAATACAGGTATTCATATTCAAGGAAGCATATGCCCACATTGAGTTCCTCAGAGAGGAACTTTGAGGCATAGCCGGATTGGCCCTACTGAAAGGTCCGTAGCTAATTCTGACCAAGTCTGCCGAGAAGCAGAGTACAGTATACAGTACCACGATATTGATCCTGCAGAAATACATGTCGGCCACAGCGTGCCAGGGACCCATTAGTGAGGGAACATTATGGACGGTATGGAGAAAGACAATTGAGCTAACATAAGAGAACACGCCTAAGTACTTCCCTAGTGTATTAAGATGAGGGTACCCAAGGAAGAAGGTAATAGTACTAACACAAATATAACATAACTGTGACTAGCATTAAGTGTGACTAAGTGTGAAGACAATCAACAACTGTCAATAAAGCTCCTGTTTGTACTATAAAAGTTCCTAGCGCCCATTATTATTCCGTCAGTATATCTACGTCCAGCCTGCGCGGATCCAGCACCCTGATAAGGTATGAGAGACTGAGCAAAGCCGAGCAAGGAGGGTGTGACAGACTCACTGACTCAGTAGGCTGGAACAGTGAAGTATGCGTGCTTTCCAGTCCACAGAGCGTTAATCTCCTCAGAGAAAGAGCAGCAGCTGAAATCTGATTAATCGCGCTAGGCTCCTCCGTGAAACAAGGAAGTGTTTAAGACAAACACAGAGAGACAATGCTGAGAGTCACAGAGTGAGAGACTGTTTTCCCCAGAGAAAAGGGATGGGGGATAGAAGTGCTACCCTGCTGCGGAAGCTGGTATAGAGGACCTACAGAGGAGTTCTCTGGGCTCAACGTGGGGCTGAGTTCACCTAGGAAGAAAGGAGGAGAGATCGTGCTGAAGCAGGGACGTCTGCTCCAAAAAGGACTGTAATGGACGTGCTCGCCACAAACCGGGACCGGACCGCGGGGCTGAGATGGGGATGTGAATACACCGAACTTAGACCATGAAGCCGCTTCTGGATTGCGCTGTTCGTAGTCATTCGTAGCAGGGTCAGGGTTGGAGAGGCCAGGGTAATCCTTTGACACGCCAGGGTCAGGGTTGGAGATGGTAGAGTAATCGATGTCCAGGCTGGAGTTCGGCAACAGGAAGTCAGGAGCACACCGCTTCAGCGTAGCAGCTGAAGCGCGGGAATGGCCTCTGCGCGAGGAGCGGGAACGGCCCATGATAAGGTTTCTGCAAGGAAAGAATGCAGGTCTCGGGAACAAAGAAAGGCTGGCACTGGAGGACCAGTGCTTCAGCACAGGAACCAGATAGTAGACCTCTGTCTGGGGTTAACGCAGCAAGTCTCTGGAACACTGTAAAGCTGGTACTGGGGGCCCAGGACTTCAGCACAGGAACCAGGAAGCAGACTGCAGCAAGTCTCCGTAACAAGGCAAGACTAGCACTGGAGATCCAGTGCTTCAGTACAGGAACCAAAATGCAAACCTCTGTCTGGAGTAAATGCAGGAAGTCACAAGAACAGAGCAAGGCTAGGGCAAAGTAGCTTGTGGCAAACACAGTTACATCCTAGTCAATCTAGGGTTATACTCAGCAATGAGTCAGAGAGAGAGGCCAGTATAAGAAGGGCAGATAGCCAATCCCAAGACAGGAGTGTGTGGGAATTCCTCCAATGCCAGAGCAGAGATACAGAGCTGCAGTGATTGCAAGCAATGGTGAGTACTTGCAAATCCAAGGGAAGGTCTTTTCTGAGAGCTCTCTAACTCTGCAAGAGTGAGCTCCAGCCAAAACCAGGAACGGATTCCTTACAAGGACTAAGATAAGCAAAACCCTTATTATTGTATGCAGAGACTGTGTTACACTGTGGCATATGCCAGGGCATGTTTTCGGCTTGGGAACCAGTTTGGTGGCCATGCAGTTAGTGAGGACGAAAGCTATGGTGTAGTTAGCTTTCCCTAAAGGGAATAGGTATTTATTTTCTATGATTTGGTTTTCTTAAACGGACAGTGCACCCAGACTTTATTTCTGGCTAATAAATCACTACAGTTAAGCTTGTCTTAGCGCAGGCCTGCACAACATATGGCCCGCGAGCCGCATGCGGCCCGCCGGGACACCCTGTGCGGCCCGCGACGGCCCCCCTCCACCCCCCCTCAACCTTCTTTCCCTGGTAAGGAAGGAAGGAGCATGCTCCAGCAGTGTGAATGTGACCGCGCACCCCCCCCTCGAGCACCAGCAGTGTGACTGTGACCGCGCACCCCCCCCCCCCTCGAGCACCAGCAGTGTGACTGTGACCGCGCTTGCACTCTTCCCCCCCAGCCCCCGCCCACACCAGCAGTTGCTGGACACGCACCTCATCTCCCCCTCCCCCCGAGCCCGCTCCAGCAGGGTGACTCGCTCTAGCATTGTAGCGCGATCCGGAAGTTCCGGGGTCTGCTGCTAGAGCACGCTTCTTACCTCACGCTTCACCCGGTAGCCGCACGACCAATACCTCCTGGTTGAGGCTCGCGCGCCGCTTCTGCTGCCGCGATCAGGTAGGCATGGGGAGGGGCGGGGTTGATTCATGAGGGGGACTGCTGAAAGGGACTGGGGGAGATGATGCAGGGGGGGACTGGGGAAGATGATGCGGGGGGGGCTGGGGGAGATGATGCAGTGGGGACTGGGGGGAGATGATGCAGGGGGACTGCTGAAAGGGACTGTGGGAGATGATGCGGGGGGCTGGGGGAGATGATGCAGGGGGGAAGGGCTGGGGGAGATGAGGCAGGGGGGGCTGGGGGAGATGATGCAGGGGGGGCTGGGGGAGATAATGCAGGGGGGGCTGGGGGAGATAATGCAGGGGGGACTGGGGGAGATGATGTAGGGGGGACTGCTGAAAGGGACTGGGGAAGATGATGTAGGGGGGGACTGGGGGAGATAATGCAGGGGGGACTGGGGGAGATGATGCGGGGGGGCTGGGGGAGATGATGCGGGGGGGACTGGGGGAGATAATGCAGGGGGGACTGGGGGAGATGATGCAAGGGGGGGACTGAGGAAGATAATGCAGGGGGGACTGGGGGAGATGATGCAAGGGGGGGACTGGGGGAGATAATGCAGGGGGGACTGGGGGAGATGATGCAAGGGGGGGACTGGGGAAGATAATGCAGGGGGGACTGGGGGAGATGATGCAGGGGGGGGCTGGTGGAGATGATGCAGGGGGGATCCAGCAGAATTGTCATTCCAATTGCAGCTGAGCGTTATTGATCTTCAGTGTTCGACGGATTGCAGAAATTATCACAGAGAAAGCAGTCTGCAGGAATCCTACAGGAGTATGGACAGTGACAAGTACCAAAATCTTATTGACGCTGCAATGAAAACGTTCAGCATTTTTGGCAGCACCTACATTTGTGAACAAACGTTCTCTATCATGAATTTGAACAAAAACAAACAACGGTCTTGTCTGGCTAATGACAATTTTGAAGACGTCTACTACAAATATGACCCCGGCACACACCAAGCTTGTTGCTGAAAAGGGGTTTAATACCTCTCTTTAAGTTTGAGATGATTTGGAAATTAGTTAATTTGAATTAAAGTATTTTAAATGTAATTTTGTTTCAAGTAAACATCGTAAATAAATGTGTTATTTTGAATAATAAATGCTGCTTTACCCGTGCGGCCCGAATCTGTTTTCCTTGCAGCATTTCGGCCCTTCTCACTTTACAAGTTGCGCAGGCCTGTCACAGCGTCTCACTGACCCTGCCACGAGGCCGCCCTGCCACGAGGCCGCCCTGCCACGAGGCCGCCCTGCCACGAGGCCGCCCTGCCACGAGGCCGTCCTGCCACGAGGCCGTCCTGCCACGAGGCCGCCCGGCGGAAGTGGAATCTTGAAACCGGCCCACCATCTGCATGAACCAGCAAAGGGCCTGGGGTAGGAGGACGAACCTCCATGTAGGCTCCCAGCCTCTCTAACAGGCAGATCAAACTGTTTACCTAACCCTTTAAAGTAACCCACGCCCCTCGGCCTTGCTGGTCTGTATTAGACTGCTGTACCAGGAATCTGAGTGATCCGGGTGCCTGTATAACATTCTCGACAGACAAGCCCCCTCACCTCTTTTTGTCGCGCAAACCAATTCGCTTATGAGTAATGCCCCAAAAAATGCCAACGTAAATGCTGCGTTAAATAATTTTGCCTCAAATTGAGAAAAACAAATTCTCCCGGTCGCCTGAACCAGACCCTCCAGCACTTGCGGAGTGACCGGCTTCCTGACATCCTGTACTGCTGATGCCCTCATGAAACCAGCTACTGCCCTCCTCACTAGGAAAGCCTTGGTTGGATCTTCTGAACCATTTAAACGCGAGAAAAATGCCACCCCGCGAGTTTCCTTTTCACTGAGCTCCCCGCCAACCCTTTCTCCTTTAATAATAACAAATACGTCAAGAGGGACCCCACCTCCGATACCCCTAACCCAAGTTCCCCTGCCAGAACCCGGTATTCTTCCCAAGCTCTTACATAAGTGTCCCACGTACCAGGTGCTACTGAAGCCCGTACCAAAGCCATTACTGGACCCTCACCAGCTCCCACAACTCCACTGGACATCGCTGGCCGAATTGATCCGCCTCTGGCGCCAACTTCCTGAACTCTGTTAGCTGCATTCGGGATAAAGAGTCAGCAACCCTGTTAGCCACCCCAGGCACATGTCTAGCCCTAAAGGCTATGTTTAACTTCAGGCAGACTAAAACAAAGTTACGCAATAAAGCCAACACTGGGGGGGAGCGGGACCCAAAATTGTTTACTGCCTCGACCACCCCCATATTGTCAGTCCAGAATACTACATTCTGGTTAGCCAGCTGGGTGCCCCAAAGACTTATCGCAACTACCAAAGGAAAAAATTCCGGGAACGTCAGGTTTCTCATTAACTGCGACTCCACCCAAGCTGGTGGCCACCGTTCCGCGCACCAGGACCCCTCAAAGTATGCTCCAAATCCAACTGCCCCAGCCGCATCTGTGAAGAGCTGGAGCTCGTTGTTGGATGTAGGGCAAACCCTCCACAGTGTCCTCCCATTGTAGCAACACAAGAACTCTAACCACACCCCCAAATCCTTCTTGATCTCCACTGTTAACCTTATAAAATTATGCGGACGCCTCAACCCGGCCGTAGCAGCCGCTAGCCGTTTTGAAAAAACCCTCCCTGCTGGCATAATTCTTGTTGCGAAAACCAGATGTCCCATTAAGGACTGAAAACTCCTCAACGATGCTTTTTTGAGGGACAAAAATGTCTCCACTGAACTTTTTAAAGCCCTCAGTTTTTCCCCAGGCAGCCTATATTCTATAAGAACCGAATCAATTTATATCCCTAAAAAACTAAGAACTGTAGTGGGGCCCTCTGTTTTTTCCACTGCCAAAGGAACGCCGAACTCATATGCTACTGCCGAAAACTCTGCCAACCATCTGGCACACAAATCTGACTCCCCTGGACCTATGAACAAAAAATCATCCAAATAGTGCATTACACCTACCGCCTGCATTCTTTTCTGGACTACCCACTCCAGGAAAGTACTAAAAGTTTCAAAATAAAAACACGACAGGGCACACCCCATTGGTAAACATAGGTCCACAAAATACTGGCCACCCAACTTGCACCCCAGTAGGTGAAAGCACTCAGGGTGTATTGGTAGTAACGTAAATGCTGACTTTATGTCTGCCTTTGCCAGAAGCGCGCCCTGTCCGTACCTGCCCACTAATGCCGCTGCCTGATCAAAATGTGCATAACCCACTGAGCAAAGCTCCCTGTCGATATCATCATTCACGGACGATCCCTCCGGATAAGACAGGTGCTGAATCAACCAGAACGATCCTACTTCTTTTTTTGGAGCTATGCCGAACAGGGAAACTCTCAGCCCTGGTAAAGGCGGGGCTCCAAATGGCCATGCCATTCTTCCCAATTCAATTTCTTTTTCAATTTTTCCACATGCTACGTCTTCCCTCTCCCTGACAGACTTTAAATTTTCCGCCTCCCAACCCCGTCCTATCTACAAATGGAATCCAAAACCCTTCCTGAAAGCCATTCTGTAACAAGCGAGCCGCCTCTTTATTTGGGTAGAGCCCCAGCCATTGCGCCAACTTTTCGGCGCTCACCGGCGTGGCTGCCCTTCTCCAAAGTCTGCTGCGCTGACCTTCCTCTCCCCCCAATCCTCCTGTAACATTTCGCACTGGAATGCCCCCCCCCCCCACAGATTGAGCAGACATGACGGAATTTGCAGCCAGCGAACCTACATTGCCCCTCGTTAAAGGCCCAGCGCACTCCTCTCCCACTAGTGGCCGGCAAACTGAAGGATTCCATGCTGTCGGCCCCTTTATGAAAGGGAGTCGGCTTAAACGTGGTAAAAATCTCTAACCATAGGTCCATGTCTTTTTTATCCCAGGATAGCTGCTTTCGCACCGCCATTTTCTGACAAAATTGTTCATCATATAGCCACAAACCCATCCCCTTATGGTTTCTATATGCAAAACCGATCATATCCTGATATTTAAATAATGTAGAGCATAATTTTGGTGACTTTTCCCCAACAACACTGGCCAAAATAGAGAAGGCCTGTGACCAATTAGAAAATGTTCGCGGGAATAATCGCTTCTCTATGTCTTCATTCTTGGCCTCACCTTTTTGCCGGACCTTGCCAGTGCTTCTTTATACCCGCGCAGTAGGGATAGTATCTCCACATAATCCCCTGCCCATACCTTTTCTTTTACCTCTGCTGACAAGTGTAGACCCAATGGGCTTGTGAGGCATGAATGTGTCTGAGAAACAAATGTCAGGTACCCTCCCTGCCTCAGCCACGCCTACTGCCAGTGCCGGAGGAGAAACCACCACTGGGGAGGTTAATGCCAACTCCCCACGTACCCCTTCACAAACCGCCACATTGCTGGCCTCAGCCCGATAGGACACCCCTTCCCAGGCCGCTGCCACCCCTGGCCGTGTATGCGCTACTGCTGCCACTGGGGTCACTGCCGCAGGGTGCCCCCCCTGCCCTCTTAAGGCTTCCAGCACAGCCTTTACAATGGCAGCCACATCCACTGCCCCAGCAACATTCACATCTGCTTCCCCAGCAGCACCCAAAACCACTGCCTCAGCAGCACCCCCAGCCTCTCTCACCTGCTGGCTTGTATCCTGTCCTGCAGCACCCACCTGATGCTGCCCTCCCTCCCTCTGTAAGGGCTGCCCAGACAATCCCTTATTCCCAACCCGTGAAGTACCACCATGTGACTGTGGCATACCCCGGGACCTCATCCCCTCTGCACCCCTTGGTGTTTTTAAGGGGGGGGTTGCTTCTACTGAAGCTGAGAGGAGAATAGAGACCAAAACCTTCCTCTTACCCTCAGCCGTTCGCCTCCCGGCGCGAGTTGACTCCACCCCCGTGCCCTCCACTGTAGGGCCAGCACGCGGCCGCGTTCTCCGCACAGGCGGGTCCCGGACCTCCACCGCTCCCATCAGAGGGCCTGACCGCCTTGAGTGGGCCACCACCCGCCGCGCCGGCGGCCGCATGGATCTCTGGCTGCGCCGCACAGTTCCACCACTTGCTTCTGCTCTGGGCTCCTCCGATCCCCCGGCTGTAGCACCGTCACTGCTACCTCCTGCGAGCAGACCTGCCAGCTGCTGCTGCAGCCATCCTTCCTCTCTAGAAAGAGCCTCCGTTTGCCGCCTGGTTAACAGCTCCTGCATGTCAGCCATTCTCCGTTCTTTCCTGTGCCTGACTGCCTTCCCGCTCCCTCCCCAGTTTAAATCCCCTAAGCCCCACCCCCCACCCCCGAGGCATGGTGGGAAGAAAAGGGGAGAGGGGGAGGGGTGCGCGTGCAGAAGGGAGGGGAAGCAGTATTCGATTGGCCGGGACGGGGAGGCAATGCGCTTCCCAGCGCTACAGGTGAGGGGACCCCGCAAGGGTTGGGGGTTAGGTGGGAAGAGGAGGGAGCCTGGCCCCAGCGGTCATGAGCCCCGTCGCTGAGGGGCTCCAAGCTGCCTTCCTGCATTATGCTTATATTATGTAACGGTTTTTGTGAACCGGCCTGACCCACCCAATCTCACATTGGCCCCTGTGGTCTAACCGGTCCCCATTACAGTGTGATAGTGTCTGGTGGTGCACCTGTTGGCAACAGGACTCCTGAGTCTCCCGCATGATGGTGTGTGGGGAGAACCCGTCCAGACAGGCAGCTGAGGTAGTGTGCTGAGTCCTACCTAGTTCCAGTGCAGCGCCTCCACCTCATCAGGGTCCCTTCGGTCACTTGGGGATGGTCCTGGCGAGGAACTCCTCTGTGGTGCTCCTCTCTGTACAATCACTCCACACATGTACACGAGAGGGTTTGTAATTAAGAGCATCTTTATTGCTTGAGGTGGGCTAGCTGCCCCTCGCAGTAGTTTCTCTAGCCACTCATAATCATTAGTGCTTCCCTTTGAAAGGTGTAATTCTCCTTAATATAGGGATTCCCTATCCCAGCCGGGATGTCTTTACTCTGTGCCAGGTCCCTGGACACATTCTTCTTACTCAGCTACTATAACATAACTCTTACTCCTCTCAGAACTCTGGCAGAACTCCCCAGAACTAACTCTTAGACACAGTGCTGTGCCTTATGTACACTCTGGAAGCTGACACACCTCTGACATCACTAACCATGGAGTCAGAGCCTGTGACCACTCCCATCCATACACAGGGCACCTCACCAGGGTGTGAGAGCAAACCTCCATAATTACTGCTGGCATGCCCACAACTTACCAGGCCTTACTGTCAGCAGGAGAGATGACTGTAGCCATTTTACATGACCGCTACAATTATAAGCCTGTTTTTGAATGCGATATCTATTTTTGCTCATAATATACGTTTTACCAAACAGTAATACAGTATTGGTTTCCCCACTTTTCTTTCTCTCTCCTTTGTTATTTTTTGTCTTTTGTGTTGTACAGGCAGTCCTCGGTTATCCAACGGAATCCGTTCTGGGAGTAGCGTTGGATAGTGAAACCGTTGTAAAATGAGTCCCAGGTTAATCAGTGGCGGTGAGTGTTGGATAACAAATTCCGGCGTCGGATAACACATTCCGGTATCGAAAAATGGCCCAAAAACTTGCATTGTAAAACGATGGATATGCCATTCGTTGTAAAGTGAAACGTTGGATAGCGAGGATTACCTGTATATTGTTTGTCTTTGTCAGTCCACCATGGAGCAACGCACTATTCCTTGGACTAGTTATCTACTCTTGCCTCTTTTTAATATAAACAAACCTAATTTGGATAGCTAATGTATTCCTCATAAGGCAGACCTTCCATTCCCTTTATTAATTTGGTGGCGCTTGGTCGCACTTTTTCTAGCTTCATTATGTATTCTATTAGACTTTGCAGCTACTGTCTGACATTGAGCACTAGTGCCAAGCCTGCTGTCTACAAGTACTCCTAAATCCTTCTACAGCAATGATGTACCTACTGTATAAGTAATTGTGTCCCATTTAGTTTAATGTAGCGTTATTATTTTTGCTTTTCAAATGCATAATCCTACATTTATCCCCAAGTTTCTACCTAAACCCCCATGTAGAGAAATTACATCATGCGCTGATTTTACTTCCTTACATAATTTAGTGTAGTTAGTACAGATGGAGACTTTGCTCTCTAAACCTAGCGACCCCCGTGCTGAACCTTGAGGTACTCAAATTACAACTTTAGCCTAATCTGAAAAGGTTCCATTTATGACAACTCTTTGCTGTCTATTGTATCCTTCAACCAGTTTACAATCCATGTGCAAATATTTTTAATCAGATCAATTTGCTTTACTTTGTACACTAATTTATTGTTTGGCACCATATCAAAAAGCCTTTGCAAAATCTAAGTAGACCACATCAACTGCATTACCTTGGTCGAAATTCTTACTTCCCTCTTCAAAAAAACCTAAAAAAGTTAATTTGTCAGCCTGATAAATCCATGGTAACTACTAGTAATAATGTTGTTATGTTATCCAAAAGGTATTCCTGAATATTATCCCTTAAAGCTGCAGTCCAAGCAATATCCTACATATGTGTAGGACTGTGCTGCTAGCAAGACACTAGGACCCAGACCAATATTAAACCATTATTATTTTTTGCATTAGTGGCATCCACTCTCTGGTACTCTGTTGGGTTATTCTACAGCTATACATTTAATTTTGCCCTAGGATATTTGTATCCGTTGACTTATCAAGTCTAGATTACTGTGTGTACATTGAGTGCCATTAATAGACATCTGGCGGGACGATCTTATCACGCAATCTCTGTTTATATGTAGCTAGTATTATCTCTATGCACCTGTACACGTAAATATGAACCTAGAATCTGAGAGAGCGGTGAGTCAAAATACACAGTGGTTACTTTGCTAGAGAAATCAGTCTGCCTCAGTGTTGCCATTCCTGTCCTGACACTCCCAGTATTTGTACTCAATCTGGTGTCTATTGTGATGGGTCAGCTCAGAACTGCTTTCCCTGCTAGCACCCAACTACAGTAGCTACCTCATCTGGTCCTCACTCACAACTCCACCCTGCACACCACTAGTTCCAACCAGGTCCTGCTCAGTGACCAGTGAACTCCTTTTAAGATTGTCAATGTACTTCAAGATTGCAAGTTGTCCCTTCAGATTAACAATCAGAAACCCCAAAGAGACCACCAGATTATATTTCTCACAAAGATATACACATGTGAGTTTCTATCCACTGGGCAGACCATATACTTCATAGTGCTCTGCAGAAGTCCCGCTCAACAACCAATGTAGCTCCCAGAAGCCTCCTTCCCCAGTCAACAATTAATTTAGCCCCCTCCCCCAGCAAAACATTTAGAACCCCGTAAACCCCCTTTCACTCAACATATTTTGCACCCATCCCCTCAACAAATTTGGGGTTCCGACTGCCTCCCCTCCCGGGACCTAAGTGAAAAGTTCAGTCCTGGGAAAACTGTGGCTGATCTGATTTTTGATGCATCTCACTCTAATGTTGTGCTGTCTATCTCCTCCGCTTAACACACGGACAACGTGCTGTAGAGTCAAAGTGACGCAATTTGCTCCTGTTTTGTTTGGGACACTTGCCATACAGTATTGCCCCCTGACCATAGTGGGATATTTCCCCCTTTTTCCTTTGGGCATTAGGGTGTGCTAAAGTTTTGCACCTTTAGTGAATAGGTGTGAACTGGCCCCATTTCTCACAGGCTTTGTATCCATTTCTCAAATTCATAAACATGTTACTTAGATGGAGGTGGTAAGTTTTATTCTATTCACACCAGGGAATTTGTGCACCCACAGTTTACCTCTATAGTAAGGTAACTATGATACTGGCTTTGTACAGCTTTTAATTGCACTACTCACAAAAGGATATGCTTTATTTAACCCCTTCAGGGCTTTCTCACATTTTCACCAGTCCATGGGAATAAGTACATATATTCAGTGTAGGTACCTGCACATTTGGTTATGCCTTAACGTGGCTGCAGGTTTATAACGCTTTGGCCAAAGGGTTTAACTAAATAACCCTTATTCATGAGATTACTTTTTTATTTTAGCCTACTGCTGCGGCAGAGTTTATTCGAGCATTTGCCCGTTCTTGGCCGCAGCAGTAGCCTGGCGCGCGCCCGAGAGTGACGGGCGCGCGCCGAAGCAGCGGAAGAGCGCCCTCCGATCGGGGCGCTCTCCCTACCGCTGCCGGGTCCGCCGGGTCCCCCGGAACCCCCTGCCGCCGTCCCCCACATCGCGGGACACCAGGGCTCCCTCGGGGAGCCCTGGACGCGCGTGCAGGGGGCTCAGGCTCCCGATGACGCGTGACCGCGCGTCGGTGACGCGCGGCACGCCGAGGGGCGGCCACTAGCAAGCCGGGAAATCTCCCGGCTTGCGGATCTGGCCGCAGTGCGATAAACTGTGTCGCCACTGTAAATGGTAGGAGCGCAGGAATCGTTTTGCTTAGGTGGAGGCCTATGAAAAAAGGGTGCAACATTTCAAAAGTTCTATGACCCTGCAATTTTTTTTACTAAATAAATCCTGCAAATGTAGCCGACTTCATGACCTTCTGCAAACATTTCCAAAATCTCTAACTCTTAGTAATAATGCGTCATAGATAGCATTCATTTAAAATGGTCCCAAATGGGCTGAGAGAGGCTGGAAGTGTATACAGAAAACCAATTGTACAGTAATGGCAAAAGTAGAGCAAAATGACACCACAGCACTTTGATACATTTATGCAAAGTGACGGAGAGTGTCAAAGTAACCCAATGTGAACTTGTTTTGCAGCAATCTCCTGACTGGTTCTTGATCCTTTATATTTTTAGCAAAATATTTCTTCCCCCAAAAAGGTGGGAGTTCAACATTGGTACAAAAAGTTAATAAGATTACATGTATTAACCTACATTTTACACAACAAAGGAAGAGTAGAGGCTCCACAAATTTTATAAATGCAATAATCTAATGAAGTCAAATAAAGTGTCCAACATTTCGGCTGTCACAGCAGCCTTTGTCAGTTGGACACGTTATTTGGCTTCAATAAATTATTGCATTTATAAAATCTGTGGAGCCTCTACTCTTCCTTTCTTGTGTCTCCTGTAGCTGGGATAGCAGCGGGCCTTCCCTGTGTGTCCTGTACCTGGGATTGCAGTGGGCCTTCCCTGTGTCTCCTGTAGCTGGGATTGCAGCGGGGCCTTCCCTGTGTATCCTGTACCTGGGATTGCAGCGGGCCTTCCCTGTGTCTCCTGTACTTGGGATAGCAGCGGGCCTTCCCTGTGTCTCCTGTACTTGGGATAGCAGCGGGCCTTCCCTGTCTCCTGTACCTGGGATTGCAGCGGGCCTTCCCTGTCTCCTGTACCTGGGATAGCAGCGGGCCTTCCCTGTGTATCCTGTACCTGGGATAGCAGCGGGCCTTCCCTGTGTGTCCTGTACCTGGGATTGCAGCGGGCCTTCCCTGTGTGTCCTGTACTTGGGATAGCAGCGGGCCTTCCCTGTGTATCCTGTACCTGGGATTGCAGCGGGGCCTTCCCTGTGTCTCCTGTAGCTGGGATTGCAGCGGGGCCTTCCCTGTGTATCCTGTACCTGGGATAGCAGCGGGCCTTCCCTGTGTCTCCTGTAGCTGGGATTGCAGCGGGGCCTTCCCTGTGTATCCTGTACCTGGGATAGCAGCGGGCCTTCCCTGTGTCTCCTGTACTTGGGATAGCAACGTGCCTTCCCTGTCTCTCATGTACTTGGGATTGCAGCGTGCCTTCCCTGTGTCTCATGTACTTGGGATAGCAACGTGCCTTCCCTGTGTATCCTATACCTGGGATAGCAGCGGGGCCTTCCCTGTGTCTCATGTACTTGGGATTGCAGCGGGCCTTCCCTGTGTCTCATGTACTTGGGATTGCAGCGGGCCTTCCCTGTGTATCCTGTACCTGGGATAGTAGCGGGCCTTCCCTGTGTCTCATGTACTTGGGATAGCAACGTGCCTTCCCTGTGTATCCTGTACCTGGGATTGCAGCGGGTCTTCCCTGTGTCTCATGTACCTGGGATTGCAGCGGGCCTTCCCTGTGTCTCCTGTACCTGGGATTGCAGCGGGCCTTCCCTGTGTCTCCTGTATCTGGGATTGCAGCGGGCCTTCCCTGTGTATCCTGTACCTGGGATTGCAGCGGGCCTTCCCTGTGTCTCCTGTACCTGGGATTGCAGCGGGCCTTCCCTGTCTCCTGTACCTGGGATAGCAGCGGGCCTTCCCTGTGTCTCCTGTACCTGGGATAGCAGTGGGCCTTCCCTGTGTGTCCTGTACCTGGGATTGCAGCGGGGCCTTCCCTGTGTCTCCTGTACCTGGGATTGCAGCGGGCCTTCCCTGTGTCTCCTGTACCTGGGATAGCAGTGGGCCTTCCCTGTGTCTCCTGTACCTGGGATTGCAGCGGGGCCTTCCCTGTGTCTCCTGTACCTGGGATTGCAGCGGGCCTTCCCTGTGTATCCTGTACCTGGGATTGCAGCGGGGCCTTCCCTGTGTCTCCTGTACCTGGGATAGCAGCGGGCCTTCCCTGTGTCTCCTTTACTTGGGATAGCAACGTGCCTTCCCTGTGTCTCCTGTACCTGGGACTGCAGCGGGCCTTCCCTGTGTCTCCTGTGCTTGGGATAGCAACGTGCCTTCCCTGTGTCTCCTGTACCTGGGATTGCAGCGGGCCTTCCCTGTGTCTCCTGTACCTGGGATTGCAGCGGGCCTTCCCTGTGTCTCCTGTACCTGGGATAGCAGCGGGCCTTCCCTGTGTCTCATGTACTTGGGATAGCAACGTGCCTTCCCTGTGTCTCCTGTACCTGGGACTGCAGCGGGCCTTCCCTGTGTCTCCTGTGCTTGGGATAGCAACGTGCCTTCCCTGTGTGTCCTGTACTTGGGATAGCAGCGGGCCTTCCCTGTGTATCCTGTACCTGGGATACCAGCGGGCCTTCCCTGTGTCTCATGTACTTGGGATTGCAGCGGGCCTTCCCTGTGTCTCATGTACTTGGGATAGCAACGTGCCTTCCCTGTCTCTCATGTACTTGGGATTGCAGCGTGCCTTCCCTGTGTCTCATGTACTTGGGATAGCAACGTGCCTTCCCTGTGTATCCTATACCTGGGATAGCAGCGGGGCCTTCCCTGTGTCTCATGTACTTGGGATTGCAGCGGGCCTTCCCTGTGTCTCATGTACTTGGGATTGCAGCGGGCCTTCCCTGTGTCTCATGTACTTGGGATTGCAGCGGGCCTTCCCTGTGTATCCTGTACCTGGGATAGTAGCGGGCCTTCCCTGTGTATCCTGTACCTGGGATAGCAACGTGCCTTCCCTGTGTATCCTGTACCTGGGATTGCAGCGGGTCTTCCCTGTGTCTCATGTACCTGGGATTGCAGCGGGCCTTCCCTGTGTCTCCTGTACCTGGGATTGCAGCGGGCCTTCCCTGTGTCTCCTGTATCTGGGATTGCAGCGGGCCTTCCCTGTGTATCCTGTACCTGGGATTGCAGCGGGCCTTCCCTGTGTCTCCTGTACCTGGGATTGCAGCGGGCCTTCCCTGTGTCTCCTGTACCTGGGATTGCAGCGGGCCTTCCCTGTGTCTCCTGTACCTGGGATAGCAGTGGGCCTTCCCTGTGTCTCCTGTACCTGGGATAGCAGTGGGCCTTCCCTGTGTGTCCTGTACCTGGGATTGCAGCGGGGCCTTCCCTGTGTCTCCTGTACCTGGGATTGCAGCGGGCCTTCCCTGTGTCTCCTGTACCTGGGATAGCAGTGGGCCTTCCCTGTGTCTCCTGTACCTGGGATTGCAGCGGGGCCTTCCCTGTGTCTCCTGTACCTGGGATAGCAGCGGGCCTTCCCTGTGTCTCCTTTACTTGGGATAGCAACGTGCCTTCCCTGTGTCTCCTGTACCTGGGACTGCAGCGGGCCTTCCCTGTGTCTCCTGTGCTTGGGATAGCAACGTGCCTTCCCTGTGTCTCCTGTACCTGGGATTGCAGCGGGCCTTCCCTGTGTCTCCTGTACCTGGGATTGCAGCGGGCCTTCCCTGTGTCTCCTGTACCTGGGATAGCAGCGGGCCTTCCCTGTGTCTCATGTACTTGGGATAGCAACGTGCCTTCCCTGTGTCTCCTGTACCTGGGACTGCAGCGGGCCTTCCCTGTGTCTCCTGTGCTTGGGATAGCAACGTGCCTTCCCTGTGTCTCCTGTACCTGGGATTGCAGCGGGCCTTCCCTGTGTATCCTGTACCTGGGATAGCAGTGGGCCTTCCCTGTGTATCCTGTACTTGGGATTGCAGCAGGCCTTCCCTGTGTATCCTGTACCTGGGATACCAGCGCGCCTTCCCTGTGTCTCATGTACTTGGGATTGCAGCGGGCCTTCCCTGTGTCTCATGTACTTGGGATAGCAACGTGCCTTCCCTGTCTCTCATGTACTTGGGATTGCAGCGTGCCTTCCCTGTGTCTCATGTACTTGGGATAGCAACGTGCCTTCCCTGTGTATCCTATACCTGGGATAGCAGCGGGGCCTTCCCTGTGTCTCATGTACTTGGGATTGCAGCGGGCCTTCCCTGTGTCTCATGTACTTGGGATTGCAGCGGGCCTTCCCTGTGTATCCTGTACCTGGGATAGTAGCGGGCCTTCCCTGTGTCTCATGTACTTGGGATAGCAACGTGCCTTCCCTGTGTATCCTGTACCTGGGATTGCAGCGGGTCTTCCCTGTGTCTCATGTACCTGGGATTGCAGCGGGCCTTCCCTGTGTCTCCTGTACCTGGGATTGCAGCGGGCCTTCCCTGTGTCTCCTGTATCTGGGATTGCAGCGGGCCTTCCCTGTGTATCCTGTACCTGGGATTGCAGCGGGCCTTCCCTGTGTCTCCTGTACCTGGGATTGCAGCGGGCCTTCCCTGTGTCTCCTGTACCTGGGATAGCAGTGGGCCTTCCCTGTGTCTCCTGTACCTGGGATAGCAGTGGGCCTTCCCTGTGTGTCCTGTACCTGGGATTGCAGCGGGGCCTTCCCTGTGTCTCCTGTACCTGGGATTGCAGCGGGCCTTCCCTGTGTGTCCTGTACCTGGGATTGCAGCGGGGCCTTCCCTGTGTCTCCTGTACCTGGGATAGCAGCGGGCCTTCCCTGTGTCTCCTGTACCTGGGATAGCAGTGGGCCTTCCCTGTGTCTCCTGTACCTGGGATTGCAGCGGGGCCTTCCCTGTGTCTCCTGTACCTGGGATTGCAGCGGGGCCTTCCCTGTGTCTCCTGTACCTGGGATTGCAGCGGGCCTTCCCTGTGTATCCTGTACCTGGGATTGCAGCGGGGCCTTCCCTGTGTCTCCTGTACCTGGGATTGCAGCGGGGCCTTCCCTGTGTATCCTGTACCTGGGATTGCAGCGGGCCTTCCCTGTGTATCCTGTACCTGGGATTGCAGCGGGCCTTCCCTCATAGAGTTAGAGATCACCGGTATTAGTATCTCAGACTTAATTTAGATTTTCGGTGTGCAACATTCTCCCACATTACATTGTTAACCTACATTTCCTACTATCTACTTTCATCAACTAGTTTGGTTTTAAGGATTGACAATTATCGGGGAGACTCTGTAATTTGCTCTCCCAGAATCCCCTGTTTTGCCTCATTCTCAATTTGTATTTGATTTCCCTCCAAGTGAGGGAATGGCATCAAACTAAATGGCAACAGCAGCCATGTTGGTCTATCCCAGACAGTAGGATTGCTCTCACCACTTAGAAAGGCTCACGGAAGTTTCGAAGGACCTACAGCAACAGGGCCAGCTTTTCAGAAAGGTAAGACATTTCCTTCCTTTAAACATAGAGATGTGACGGTTCAGGGGATTCCTTCCCCTCCATGTGTCCCTGACGTCCCACGTTTGCCTACCCTCTCTGATTCTTCCCCTGCTAGCCTCCCTTCCTCTACCCACAGCTGCCCCTCTCCGGCAGCCTCTGACGCTATCCCGGCGCCAGCGCGCGCTCCCCACAAGGCTCGCGCACCCGCTCGGTCCCCGGGGCCATGCTGCGGCGTTCCCTGCTCACGGCCCCCCTCGGTCTCTACTCCTGTCCCCTTACCTCCGGTGGCTCTTCCCTCCATTCCTCCCTCATCCTCAGTGAGTGCCCCCGCGGCGCAGTGCTCCGCGCGCCTCGTGACGCAGCCTGTGCGCGCGCACTCTACACTTACAGAGGGTGCGCGCACACGCGCCTCTTCTAGGCTTTCTCAGCCTCCTGGCTCCTCCTCTCATGCCCTGCAGGCGATCACTCTCACTGGCTCCCCTGTCTCCTCCCTCTCTCCTTCTCACCTATCCCTGCTGTCTCCCACTTCACCCTCTGCTCCTCCTCTCTCTCCTATTGGTGTTCCCTCCTTTATAACCCGTGTGTCCTTTCTCTCATTGCTCTGCATAGCTCTTGTTACCCCTGTGTGTGCAGTCCTATGCTTGGCTCTCCTCTGTGTTCCAGCTTTGTTCCTGCTCCTGCTTACCCCTGGATTTCCCTGGTTTGACCTCTGCTCGTCCTGGATTACTCTGCTCTCTGTTGCCCTTGAACCCTGTCTATGAACTCTACCTTGCTGACCTCTGTGACCCCTGGACTTTGGCCTACGAACTTGATGACTCTGACTTCTGTATCCCTGGACTCTGGCGCACGGACACCACTACTCTGACTCTGAACTCCAAAGGCGTTGCAAGTATAACTAACCATCTCTAAACAGGCCCGGCAACGCCATACCACACTCCGGGCATGCCCTCACTGCTGTGGGTGCGTGGTAATACCCTTCCCACCTCAGTACTGGGGACTGGCCAGGTCTGCGGGCATACAGGCGTGACAAGAGATGATTGTACTTTTAAAAGGTGACATCAACTAGGAAAACAATTATGTCTTTTTATCAAAATACGGGATCAGATATTGCACCATTAATTGTTATACACACATTTCGTAATCATTGGATGGCTTATTCCCAAGGAGCAACAAGATGACTGTGAAATGCGATGGAGGTAATTATGTTGTACATTGGCACAACTTAAATATCATGTGTCCTACACTTGCTCTTTAACTCCTCATATTGCTGCTTATGGTAACTCTTCAAATTACTCTCCCACACAAGTGGTGCAAAGTTACCTGATACATTTCTGCTAAGATTCTCAAAATACCTCTGTCAGTCAAGGAAATTGTAAAATTGCAGTTCTGTGTCTTTATAGTCAGAGATCTGTTCAATCCCCATATTTGATGGTTAATCTTATACTATATTAGTGAAAGCACTGTATGCCTGCCTGCCTGGATGTCCGGTGTCCCTAGGGGAAATCTCATTGGTCCCTTGGCCCGCCCCCGCACACCTCTCATTGGCCTGAGGCGGAGTGACGGGCCAAAGGACACACAGGGACACACACACACAGGGACACACACACACGGACACGGACGGGGACACACACACACACAATCCCCTCCCGGTGCCCCTCACTCTCCCCTGTCAGCTGGACCGCACCTCAACTTCCCCACCCCCCCTGTGCCCGAACTTACCCGGAGTCCCGTGTACACACACACACATTCCCACCCCCCCCCCAAGCTCACACACACCTCACCCCCCCCAAGCTCACCCCCCCCCCCCCCAAGCTCACCCCCCCCCCCAAGCTCACACCCCGGCGCCGCTACAGTCAGCGGGGGAGCGGAGCGAGCGCCCGGGGCACAGCAGGGGAGCGGCCACAACACGCGGCCTCCCGCCTCACATCCACGTGGGAGCGGCCGGATGAGTGAGGCAGCGGCAGGACGGGTGAGGCAGCGGCGCACGCTCCTCGGCACCGGCTCACCTCTCCCACCCCCCCTCACAGCAAAGAGCAGCCTACCCGGCGCCGCCTGCAACGCTCCTCGGCACCGCCGCCTAACCTCGAGCTGGAGGGCAGCGGGGGGGCTCCCGCCCTGCAGGAGGCCTCACCTCGAGCCGGAGGGCAGCGGGGGGGCTCCCGCCCTGCAGGAGGCCTCACCTCGAGCCGGAGGGCAGCGGGGGGGCTCCCGCCCTGCAGGAGGCCTCACCTCGAGCCGGAGGGCAGCGGGGGGGCTCCCGCCCTCACACACACACTATATATATATATATCTCTATACATAAATATATATATATATATATATATATATATATATATATATATATATATACATACACATACACATACACAGAGAAACACACACACAGAGACCACAGACACACACACACACACACGTACACACACACACACACACACACGTACACACACACACTATATATATATATATCTCTATATATATATACATACACATACACAGAGACACACACATACAGAGACCACACACACACACACACACGCACACACGTACACACACACACACACACACATGTACACACACACACACACACGCACATGTAGACACACACACATGTAGACACACACACAGATGTAGACACACACACACACATGTAGACACACACACACACGTCGACAGACACACACACACGTCCACAGACACACACATGTAGACACACACACACATGTAGACAGACACACACACACACACATGTAGACAGACACACACACACACGTAGACAGACACACACACACGTACACAGACACACACACACACACACGTAGACACACACACACACACACACCTATACATACACACACCTATACAGACACACGTATACACACAGACACACACGTAGACACACACACACACATATACACACGTATACACACAGACACACGTAGACACACAGACACACGTAGACACACAGACACACGTAGACACACAGACACACGTAGACACACAGACACACATAGACACACAGACACACGTAGACACACAGACACACGTATACACACAGACACACGTATACACACAGACACACGTATACACACAGACACACGTATACACACAGACACACGTATACACGTATACACACGTACACACACGTACACACACGTACACACACGTACACACACACGTACACACACACACACGTACACACACACGTACACACACGTATACACACACACGTAGGCGCACGCATACACACACGTAGACACACGTATACACACACACATGTAGACACACACACACGTACACACACGTAGACACACGTGTACACACACGTATAGACACACGTATACACGTAGACACACGTATACACGCAGACACACGTATACACGCTGACACGCAGACACACGTAGACACGCAGACACACGCAGACACATGTAGACACGTAGACACACGTAGACACGTAGACACGCAGACACACGTAGACACGCAGACACACGCAGACACACGTAGACACGCAGACACACATAGACACGTAGACACACGCAGACACACGTAGACACGCAGACACACGTAGACACGCACACACACGTAGACACACACACACGTAGACACACACACACGTAAACACACACACACGTAGACACACACGTAGACACACACACGTACACACACACGTACACACACACGTAGACACACACACACGTAGACACACACACGTAGACACACACACACACACGTAGACACACACACACACACGTAGACACACACACACACACATAGACACACACACACACACGTAGACACACACACACGTAGACACACACACACGTACACACACACGTACACACACACGTACACACACACGTACACACACGTACACACACACACACAGACGTAGACACACACGTATACACACACACACACGTATACACACACACACGTATACGCACACACACATATACACACACACGTAGACACACACACGTAGACACACACACACACACACACACACACACACGTAGACACACACATACACGTAGACACACACACACGTACACACACGTAGACACACACACGTACACACACGCACGTAGACACACACATGTACACGTAGACACACACACACACACATGTACACGTAGACACGTACACACACACATGTACACGTATACTCACACACATGTACACGTACACACACACATGGATACATACACACACACACATGGAGACATACACACACACGTATACACACACACACACACACACATGTATACACACACATGTATACACACACATGTATACACACACACACACGTGTATACACACACATGTATACACACACATGTATACACACACGTATACACACACACACACAAACATGTATACACACACATTTATACACACACACACACATACACACACACACACACACATGTATACACACACACACACATACTATGTATACACACAAACATGTATACACACACACAAACATGTATACACACGTGTATACACACACATGTATACACACACACACACACACAATATATACATACACACAATGTCTACACACACATGTGTATACACACACACGTGTATACACACACATGTGTATACACACATGTGTATACATACACATGTATACACACACATGTATACACACACATGTATACACACACGTACACATGTATACACACACATACAATGTATACACACAAACATGTATACACACACACAAACATGTATATACACACACACGTGTATACACACACACGTATACACACACACACACTATCCCCAGCACCACCACATCAGCACACCGCTATCCCATGCCCCCCCAGCACACTGGCATTCTCGGCTCCCCGCCATTCCCAGCCCCCATCAACACCATCAGCACCCACACATCGGCACCTTTGCACCTCCCCCATCGGCACACCCACATCCGCACCCCCACATCAACACCAAACCCTCCCAAATCAGCACACCGATACAATCACCATCAGTACAGACACAGCAGCAGTACCACCGCACATGGGCCGCGTTGACCACTCCTCACCCAAATGCCACACCCACACCACAAACATCCCGGGCAACGCCGGGGCTCTCAGCTAGTTATAAATAATGGCTAATGCACTTCAGTGTATATAGACCCAGTGAACATCATTATATTTGACCAGACTGTTATTGGTTGACTTAACATTTAATTAAAATCACAATTCTTAGACTTTTATAGTTTCCAAACCAAAAATTGGCGTGGCCTGTTAAACACTGCACATTTTGGCTGTGTTTTTACCACTGTGCATGTGAAATTTTGCGGAGATCAGCTTTTGTGCAGTAACATTGGGTAAATTGCTGTTTCTGAAAACTGTTTTTTATTTTTTTTTTTGTACAATAAAGTTTTTAACCGAAGTAGTTCTAGTGATCATACTGTATACCAGTAACACATCTACATCTGTACAGGATACTCTGGCGGAATAGACTGTTCCAAATGTAGCCAGGTTACCTTTTTCTCCCCTCGACCCCCCAGGGAGCCTCCGTGGCCACGGACGCTGTCGGGTACTGCCAGAGGCAAGCGGCAGACCCGACGGCCATTCAGGAGGGTGGGGGCCGAGGAGGGAGCTCGCCGGAGTGCAGGAGATCTCCGGCGGCTCTTGCACAGGGCGCCGCCATGTTGCGCCGGTTCGCGCATGCGCAGCGAGTCCCCGGCGGCCCGAGCTAGTCGCGCATGCGCAGAAGATCGCGCGAGGGCAGGGAAGAGTCGCACGAGCGGGAGAATAGGTAGGGAAACAGTGAGGCGGCCATTAGCTGCTCGCGCATGCGCAGGAGAGGCGCGCACGCGGTCCCTATGTGCTTTTAGGCTCCATGGGACTACAACTCCCATGGGGCATAGCGAGACAGGCACCAGGTGCCTGATAGTGGCCAATAGGGCTGGAGGAAGCTCAGCCCGGGAAAAGAGATACATTTCCCGGGCTTTGCATGAGTCAGTCAGGAAGAGGCAGAGGAAGGAGTAGGAAGGGTGTAGGGAGCGCGTGGCTCCTGCACCAGGTAAGGGTTCTCCTTAGGTCCCCAGGCAGGCCCCAATTCCCGGTAAGGGCAGGGGGTAACTGAAGAGGGACGGCCCTAGATAAGGAGGTTACCCTTAGGTGCGAAAGGTGCAGGTTTGGCAGTGCCACAGCTGGTAGTGCTGTGCGCACTGGCAAATAGGCACAGAGCGTGTGCAGTGGATTATTGCTGCGGGTATCCAGGTGGCTGTGTACGATTGCCAGCTGTGTGTGTGTCGCTGCATGTGCTGGGCGCAGTGTGTGCAGCGTGTGTGAATGTCTGCAGGCTGACGGTGAGAGCTGTGTGTCTGCTGCAGGCTGTTAGGAGTAGCGAGTAGCTAGATGTTAGGGAGGATTAGGGACTTGGGTAGCTAAGGGAGTGGGGCAGGTTATTACTCCGCAGGCCTTAGGAGAGTTCCCCAAGCCACCCCAGGTTGCGGTTCATCAGGGACAGGCCCTAGGTTAGGGTTCCTGTCACTTTAGGGATAGATAGGGATAGCGGCGGTTGCTGTTCCCGTGATGCGGTTGGTGTTGCCGTGATTCGGTTGTGTTCCCGTGAAGCGGTGGGACCCTCGTTGGGGTTCCTGGAGAAGTACCTGGATAGGATCAGACGGATGCATCGCACGTCTGACCCTTTGAGAAGAGTGTTGCAGGCCCGAGCATCGGAGTGCTCGGAAGGTATTTCTACATATGTGCACCAACAGGCCTATTAGATAATTTAGTGACTGCGCAGTCACCCACGACCTCCGTAGGAGTACGGAACATTGGGTGGGGATTACTGGACACTGGGTGGGAACACCAGACATTGGGCAGAAGGTGATACGGTTATAGCATAAGGTTATGATGTTGTGTAATGTCTTATATGTGCGTTAGTAAAGTGTTTGTTCATTCAGTAAACCTGTTATCCATAATACTGGTGTATGTGGTTTCTGAGTGGGTTCCTATGTTAGGGTCATTCTACATTTCCATAGAATCCTACATAGGTGGAGGCGCTGAAGGAAGAAACATTCCAGAGGATTCACCCCAGGCTCTCACTAGCGGAGGCTCAGACCTCCTGTGAGCCTGCAGGTATACGCACCACACCGGTAACACCACATGTTCTACTCACCCACACTATATATGAGATTGGGTGGGGTGGAATACCCGTTACACAAACATACAGTATGTTCTCCCACAGGTTGCTAAGCAACGCAGGCATCTTCTGAAGCCGGAAGACACCTTAAGGCTCATTCATTTCAATGAGCGGTGAGGTGTCCTCCACGTGCTCAAAGGCCTCTTATGGGTTGCACCACCTAGTTAAAATTACCCACAGTGCTTAGGGGCTTTTAAGTCCAACCCCCACTTGTTATGAATGAGCACTAGAGTTTTTGACGAGTGCATGCCATCCTATTTGACATAACTGCAAACATGCACCTGTTATGGCATTTCCAAACTTTTGTCATGTTTGAGGGAGACCTATATCTTACCTCCATGTGTTTTTTTTTATATATACCAAATGATCCCTGATGTTGACTGCATATAGCAGACGGAGAAGGTATCCTATGTACTCACCCATACAAGAACCAGTACCCACAAGTACTCTGTACACAAAAAGCTTACATTAGAGATTGAGAAGGATATGATTATGCAATTGGTATGTTATTTGCTTTCTGTCCTATGTTGCTGCCACACCACAAACCTCTCCTTGCCCTGAGGATCCTCTGTGCTCGAGCGAGAAGCGTCAACGATGTGATCATTATACCAGGATTTCTCCCGGTGCCAAAACACCAACAATTTCACTACAGGGTTTCAAATGACTATTTATCCTATTTAATGAGTGTCTGAGGTTTTATAGGGAGCTGCATCAATTACAGGCGCATTGGAGTACACGTCTGAACACGTAAATTCCTATAATAATTATTATTGCTTGATTATTATAAAAAAAAGTGTTGACAATTCACTATATGCTTTGTAGTATAAAAATATACAATTGCAATCTACTTTTCTGGCCTTCCATATATCTCAGCTACAAGCTGTTACTCATGGGTCTCATTTTTTCTCCTATTGTCTCTAATGCATGACATCATGTATATATGTATATTTATGTATATCCCCCTCTCTTTATATCGCAGCTCTAAATTCACCTATACCCTTTGTCACAGAAGACCAGGACGATCACATAAGGGATCAATTTGCCAGACAGAACAACAGAGATGATAAAATTGAATGTATTGGAAAAAAGGTATCCACAACTGTTACAGACATACAACAAACACACTCCCAACTGCGGAAGCTGCGGTTACCCTAAAGAACGTGGTGCAGGGACCTCCCTAAAGAGATTTCTCCTGTTCTTCCATGCAGTGTCTTCTGGAACAGGACTCCAGGCCTGGTACCAACACTGGAGTTGACACTGACATAGATCAGCACTTATCCTGAGTCTAAAACAGGGGCCTCCTTCCCCACCTCTTATATCCCATGGCACAGCATGGCTACATATAGGGAGAAACATTGGCAGGTGCTTCCAATATGACCCAGCCCCTAATTGGTGGGGTTAACTGCAACATTAAAAGAGTAACATAAAAAGAGTTACTTGGAAAGGTCACATAACACTTTGCAACATTCCAGCCGAACACAACATTAACCCTGGTTCCTGAAGTCCCTGCCCCGAAGAGCTTACAATCTAAGTGGTAAGTACTGTAGGAAGAATGTACAGAGGGGGTTCTGGTAAGTGCGTCTGCAAGTGGCCTAGGTCGATGTATGAAGTGTATAGTATCAGCCACGGAGCTACTCCAATGCTTTGTTAAGGGGGTGGGTTTTAAGAGGGTGCTAGTCGGATATTGGGGGAAGGGCATTCCAGAGGTGTGGGATAGTGAGTGAGAAAGGTTTAAGGCAGGAGAGGGCTCTAGACACCAAATGGGTAGGGAGAAGACATCCTTGAGCAGAATGCAAGGATCAGGATGGTGAATAGAGGGAAATTAGGGCTGAGATTTAAGGAGGGGCAGAAGAGTTAGGCCCCGCTCACACAGCGCGATACACAACATGCACGCGCTTACGTGTGCGCGTTCATCACAGACTCCTGGCGGCCAATGGTAGTGTTCAGTATTGAAACTACCATTGGCTGCAAAGTACAGCGACAACGCTACTGCAGTCACGGGAGTCTTTTGAACCTGTGATCTCCGGCTGCAGCAGCGTGACGTCAATTTCAGCAGCCAATCAATGCATTGGCTGCTGAAATTGACCAGAGACTCAGCAGCTCCCTGCTCCATCCACACACACACTTACACTGGCGACACACTTTATTCGAGCTCGGCTAGTCCCACGAATTCGGGTATACCCGGGTGTATTGAGGTTTGTGACTGTTTTCTGCCCGAGTGCATTGAGGTATTTTCCAGGCAGGGATTGAAGCATTTTATTCCCGCTGGCTGCAATACTGCACAGTGTATATATATATATATATATATATATATATATATATATATATACTGCATTACAATTCATGAATTTATGCCATCTGGTAGACACGCGAAGCATTGCAGCCTATTAAATCCTAATCATTATCATTTAACAGATCAGCCGCCCGTCAGCCAGGCATGAACCCAGGCTGGGAAGGCAAACGCAACGGGGCTTGTCAGAGGTGAGGAGCGGCGCATTCCAGGTATCTGCCAGGTACATACTGGGTATTTGCTCGAATAAAGTGTGTCGGTGCAGTATGTTATGTTTCTGTGATTTTACAATGCTCGTGACACAGCCCCCCCTCCCCGCTCTCCGCTCCCCGCATGTCGAACTGTGTTGGATCATTCCATCTTCTGGGGATGATCACACATCGCCCAGCAGATGGAGGCGCGAACTCGCGCACATAGAGTCGCGAAGTGCGCTGTGTGAACGGGGCTTTATTCTGGACCCAGGCTCACTTGTAGCATGTGAGTAAGTCCATGTAGCTTAACTTGTCCCCTTTTTAAAGCACACAAAGTCCTTCTATTTTCTTCAACTTTATTAAGAGGAGTTAACAGAAATATAAATTCTTGTATGTGGATATTGATAGGTTATTCTCCTCACAAGAGAAATTTGCTATGAGAGGAAGGTGTTCTGCTATAGGGAAGTGCTTCTCTTAGGGGAAGGTAAAAAGGATTTCCTTTCTGAGGGAGCAGTGGAAGAAGTGTCTACTCACTTTGGCTGCTGTTGAAAAGAGAGAGCTCACTTTCCTTCCAGACAAGAACAAGCTAAGGGGCAAAACAATACCAGAGAAGGGCAGGGGAAGAGGGCTAAACCAATCTCAATTATGAGCATTGGAAGGTTGCCAGGGCAACTACAAGTGGCTGTGCAAAGGGGATTATTTGTAACAATAATGTTGCAATATACACAGGCACTGGCTGTTACAGAGCAGGTGAAAAGCATGTAACTTAACTGGGGAGAGCTTTTGGCCTGAGAGCTGCAAAGATACAGGGGGTCCTCGGTTATCCAACGCAATGTGTTACTCAAAATGACGTCGGATAGCGAAGCGTCGTAAACGAATCACATTTTCCCATAGGAACACTGTTTAAATCAAACGTTCCGTTCCTGAAGGCATTTTTAATGCTAAAATACACAAAATATTTTACTCAAGCAATAAGATATGCAGCACACACAGATTATCATGTAAACATTATATTTATTGATTCCAGAACGGTAAAATAAAACTATATTCTGTACAATAATGTACATTATGAGCAAAAAAAACCCCATCAATTATTGGAGGATGATGATTGGGGGGGGGGGGGGGTGGATCTTCAACGGATAACGGACTTCTTGGAGGTGATGTAGGTGGACTTGAAGGTTTGGGCCTCTTGAAGAAGCTCTTCAATGAAGTCTGGACAGATCCTTTCCTTTTCTGCGTGTAGATCTCTATAGCAGCTGATTTGGCTGGACACCCCACGACTGACTGTTGAACTCTGTTCAATGTTGGGGTCATTTTCTTCAAATACGGCCAGTGCGCTGTCAATGTGCTTGAATGCCGCAGCCAACATTTTTGTTGATAAAGATTTACGTGGCTGTGCCACTTCCGCAGATTGGTGGGCCTCATCTTCAGCAATTTTTTGCTCTTCTAATTGCATCAGATCTTCATTGCTCAACTCGTTAGAATGTGAGGCGAGCAACTCCTCAATGTCCTCGGTTTCCACCTCCAAGTTGAGATCTCTGGCCATTTGCACAACAGTTTCTGTAACCTCTGCAACAGTCTCTGTAATGCCTTGGACATCTGACACAAAAATCAGGGCACAAATTACACCAAACTCCATTTAAATTGGATTGTTTGACCTCATTCCATGCCTCGCCGATGTTTCTTACTGCATGGAGAATGTTGTAACCCTTCCAAAATTCTTTCAACGTTGGACCTCCTTCCACATCAGTTGCTCTCTGTAAGGAATCCGCTCCGCGGTTTACTGGTTGCCTTACCTTGCAGACCGGTGCAGTTCTGGAACAGCTCTCCTGATGTTTGCTGCAGCCTGGATTCACTCACCAAAGCAATACACACTCCCTCTGGTATCTACTGCAGCTGTGCAGCCTATCACTGCAACCTAGAATTGCATTCACTCATTGGAGCAGTACCTTCACACCCCCGCCGGGGATTGGCCCGCTGGCCTTTAAGTACTGCTTTCCCACAATGCTCCCTGCCGAGCATAGTCCTTACCGGATGTCACAACCTGTTCTGCCACAAGCTCCCGCTTGTTCTCCCGTGCTGAAGCGGAGGTTCCGCCCTGCGTCCTTCAGCTTCCTTCAAGCTTCCGCTTGTTCTCCTGTGCTGAAGCGGAGGTTCCGTCCTGCGTCCTTCAGCTTCCCTCAAGCTCCCGCTTGTTCTCCTGTGCTGAAGCGGAGGTTCCGTCCTGCGTCCTTCAGCTTCCTGTTCTCCTGTGCTGTAGCAGTGGTTTCGTCCCTGCGTCCTTCAGTCTCCTGGATTCCTGCACTGAAGCAGAGGTTTCGTCCCTGCGTCCTTCAGCCTCCTGGATTCCTGCACTGAAGCGGAGGTTTCCCTCTGTATCTTCAGCTTCCTGGTTCCTGGGGCCTACTCTTTCCCTAATCTAGAGAGGCCGTGTCCTGGTTCCTGCGCTGAAACAGAGGATTCCCCAGCCCGCTCAGGACTCTTGCGCTGTGCACTGGTTTACCCGTGCAGCTAGGCGGTGTGTAATCTGGTCAGTCTTCCACCTCCTGTGACCAGCACCATGGGCCATGGTCGCCGCATGCGCAGAGGCCTCCCCCGCGCTCCTAAGCTGAAGCGGGGCTTTCCTGACTCCCTGTTGCCGAACTCCTGCGTGGACAATGTTTATTCTGACGTCTCCTGTCCTGACCCTGGCTTGTACAACGACGATGCTGTCTTCTCCAATCCTGATTCTGCTACATATGACTACGAACTGTGCAATCCGGATCAGCCTGCGCGGTCTAAGGTCGGTGCTTTTACAACCCCACCTCAGCCTCGTGGTCCGACCCTGGTTTGTGGCGAGCACAACCGTGACACTCTCCTGGCCTGGACAAATGTTCGCCTAAGGTAGTAGGCCTTGAAGGAAGCGATAACCCCCTTGAAGGAAGCAATATCCCCCTGGTCCATCGGCTGTATCAATGAGATGGTGTTGGGGGGGCATGAGCACCACAATGACGTTTGGATGGTGGTCATCCAGGTACACGGGATGACCAGGAGCATTGTCCAGGAGCAGCAATGCTTTAAAATCAAGGTTCTGCCTTGTGCAATATAATTGCACAGCTGGGATAAAATGATGCTGAAACCAGTCCTCAAAAGGCTCCCTGTTACCCATGCCTTACGGTTAGACTTCCAAATCACTGGAAGTGTGCTCTTTGCATAACCCTTGAATGCCCTAGGGTTTTCAGCATGATAAACAAGCAAAGGTTTTAGCTTGAAATCACCTGCAGCATTTGATCCAAGCAGAAGAGTCAGCCTGTCCTTTGCCACTTTAAAACCAGGCATTGATTTTTCCTCTTTTGCAATGTAGCTTCTGCTGGGCATTTTCTTCCAGTAGAGCCCAGTCTTGTCTGCATTGAAAACTTGACGTGCGCAATAGCCACCATAATCTATCATTTTGGCCAATGTAACAGGGAAGGTTTTAGCTGCCTCCTCATCAGCACTAGCAGCTTCACCGGTCACTTTAATGTTATGCAAGTTTGCCCTCTCTTTAAACTGCATAAACCAGCCCTTACTTGCAGTGAACGTTTCATCAGTGGCCCCTTCTCCATGCTGGTGCTTAATGTCCTCATACAGACTCAAAGCCTTGGCCTGAATTAAGGCTAAACTAATAGGTACATGACGCTGGGATTGATCTTCCAGCCATATGATGAGGAGTTTTTCCACCTCAGCAATATGCCCAGCACGTTGCCTTATTGTTGTACCTTGCAGAGGTGCTGAGCCCTTGATCTGTTCCAAGATTCTTGCCTTATCTTTTATTATTGTCACAATAGTTGTGCGAGGTATATCCAAGGCACGTCCAATTTCTGTGTTCGTCTCTCCTTTCTCAGAGCGCTTTATTATGTTTTGCTTGGTCTCCAAAGTAATAGATTTTCTAATCCTTTTTGGCGTAACAGCACTTTGCTTTTTGCTTTTATCAAACATGGTTAGGGCCTAAAATACACCACTAAACCTTCACACAGACTGTTCAGAATGATTTCCCTGACCTGCAGCCTTCTGATTGGGCAATTGTAGCAATTTTGCAAAGCGTCGGATAAGCTGTTCAGGCATCATAAAAACGATCATAGGGATGCATTGCATAGCGTCGGATAAGCCGTTCATCGTAAAACGAGGATTGCCTGTACACAGAAAACTAACAATCCTGTTCCAGGAAAAGAGTGTATAGCCTTAAAAGTGAGGAGGAGAACTGAGTGTGTGATACAGGATTTGATAGGAAGCCAGGAGAGGGATTTCAGCAGGGGAGACGCAGACACAGATTTAGGAAAGAGTAAAGTGATTCTGGCAGCAGCGTTTAGGATAGATTGTAAGGAAGACAGGTGTGTGTATGCACTCTAACATTAGTATAACTGTATGTACGCACTCTGACACTATTAGTATACCTGTATCTATGCCCTGACACCGTTAGTATAACTGTATGTACACACTCTGGCACTGTTACTGTGAAGATTGAGATAATGTGTGTGGCTATCATCACCTCCATTTTGGCCTAACCGCCATTTTGAGCGTTTGCTTGTATGTATGCCAATTTGTTTCATTCGTGAATGAACTGTGAATTTTTGATTCTGCAGAGTATCGCTTCTGGATTTAACCCACCCTTGTGTAATTCCTACGAGTCATGTAATAAATTGAAATAGCATTCGTAAGCGATTTCACCTGCCTTAGATATTTCTGCTGACCGTAGGATCTGTTATCTGACAGCTACAGTACATACAGGGCTGGACAGAGTAACTCCCTTATGTCACAAAGTTAAGAGGTCAACATTATGGTAAATTATCGATAAGAATATAGCGTATGCAGCATATTTATGTACCAATATGTCTTTTTGTATAAGTCATCATATTATTATTTATCTCTAAGCCAGCCCCCTTAAGGGGTGTATTACTCATTTTGAAATGTATAAAAATGTGATCCAAGCAATA
This sequence comes from Ascaphus truei, assembly GCF_040206685.1. Classification (NCBI taxonomy): domain Eukaryota; kingdom Metazoa; phylum Chordata; class Amphibia; order Anura; family Ascaphidae; genus Ascaphus; species Ascaphus truei. The sequence goes on along the minus strand of NC_134496.1, from coordinate 4,602,806 downwards.
TGTTTTCGGAGGCCTGAGTTCCTTGTTGGAATTCTTTTCTCTCAATTGTGCCTTGGTACAGATAAACTCATGTGTTACTTTTTTGAACCCTTGACTCATTGATTTTATTTCTACGCTTTGACAGGTGACGCCTTGAATAGGGACCCAACATCTCGGGAGCAGGAAAGCCCAGACAGAGCAGCTGCCTACATTACTCAAACGTGCACACTTGGAATAAGGTATGGCTTTATCCTTTTTTTTTTGTTTCAAATTTTTTATTAGGCAGTTACAATATTTCACAACATTATAGGTACATTTGATATAACAGCCTAATCCAGGTTTTTATTTTTCAACTGGGGGGGGGGGGGGTAAGGAGCTAGACTCAACGCCCCCCGTGACCCTTCGGGGTCTGTCGGGGTGACGTGAGTATGGAAACAGAAATGGGGTTAGATGGAGATAGAAAGTGAGAGAGTGGGGGGGGGAAGTAGTGGGAGGGGGAGGGGGCATTGCTCCCCTTCTCTTTGGCTTCCCTTTTTAGGGCCTTAGTTCTATTTGTTGTGTCCCTCTATTTCTATAGGGGGTTTCGGCGCAGGAGCGCCCTTTGAGTTATCCAGGGGTCCCAAATGTTATTAAAAGAGGTGGTGGATCTTTTCAAAAAGGCGGATAATCTCTCCATATCCATCACCTCTTGCCCTCTTTTTATCACTGTTTGCTTGGAGGGGGGCGACACCTTCTTCCAGGCGGCTGCCACCACACATCTAGCCGCAGTGAGAATGAAGGAGACTAATTTGCCTGTTGGTCGGTCCAGCGTATCTAAGGGCCTGGCCAACAGATAGGTCAGTGGGTCAATGGGTATTTTGAGGTCCGTGACCTCTTCAATTAGTTTTTGAATGGTTTCCCAGTATCTTTGAATTTCCGGGCATAACCACCAGATGTGGGCCATGTCCCCCTTTTGACCGCAGCCTCTCCAGCATAAATCGGAAGCCTGGGGGTAGATTTGATTTATTGTAACTGGGGTAAGATACCAGCGAAATAGTATTTTATATATATTTTCTTTGATTGTGGTACATATGGAAGTTCCTGAGGCATTTCCCCAAATACTTTCCCAATCCTCTGGGTCTATAACTGTATCCAATTCTGCTGCCCAATGCAGCATATAATCGTGCGTGGGGGCTCCGGGTGCCTTCTCCAGTTCTGCACAAATTTGCGTTATAAGACCTCTCTGGTGGCCTGTCTCTCTGCAGAGCCGTTCGAATCCAGTGAGAGGGGGAAATTCCAACGTTGGGGATAATGTTTGAATAAAGTGCCGAATTTGTAGGTATTTGAAAACGTTTAATCCTACCATTTCATATTTAGCTTGTAGTCTTTGATAACTCAGGAACTCCCCGAAGCTCAGGAGGTCGGCAACCACTTTGATATCTTTTGTTTTGAATTGATCGAATTGTCTGGGCTCACATCCAGGTGGGAATTTCGGATTTTCGTGAATTGGTGTAAGTTGGGATTGAGGTGTTGTGAGCTTAAATTTGTATTTGCATTTCGACCAGGTCTCCCATGTGTGTCTCATAGGGCCTAATTTGAGTTTGCTGTTCTGCATGTCTTCCTTACTCAGGGACCAAAGGCAGGCCGGCAGTGAGGGCGTCCCGGCATAGAAACGCACTATCTCTAGCCAGCAGTTTTATTTGGGTTAGCGTTCCAGACCACTACCTGTGGTTGTGGTTGTGCAGCTAGGTAGTATCTTGTGATGTCTGGGACTCCCATTCCTCCCCTCCTCCTTGCGGCCAAAAGAACCGTTCTGGGGACTCTGGGTTTCTTCCCTTGCCAAATGAATTGGAAGATTAGCTTTTGGATGTTTTTTAATTCCGAGCCGGGGATGTGGATCGGGAGTCTGAAAGTAATATAGCAATCTAGGGAGTATGTTCATTTTAACTGAGATCATTCTCCCGATCCAAGGGCTTTATCCTTTTTAACAAAAAAAGCCGTTAGATTAATTGTTTGAGTAATCTGTAGATAGTTTGTTCTTTATGGGCAACCTACCTGAGTGACGGGACACCCTGTATCATGTGAGTTTATCAATATTATACTGATCAGGTATTATTGTTGTTGTTTTTATATTATTGCCATAAACTCAGGTTACACCTTATGCCAAATGGCAGGCCAATTCAGGGCTCAGAAGGTGTAATAATTAATAAGGTGTTAAGTCTCCTAGAACTTGGGGAGAGAACTATTGTTAAGGAACAGCAGGTAACTATTTTAAGGCCACTGGTCCTTAACTCTATATTCTACTTATATTATACCAAGTGGTGGGGCACCTTATTGGAACCCGATCAACTGGCGTTGATCGGGGATAGGTCAGATTATACCTTATGCTAAATGGCAGGCCAATTCAGGGCTCAGAAGGTATAATACTACAGTTAATAAGGTGGTAAGTCTCAAAAAAACTTGCAAGAGAAGATTTTGTTAAGGAACAACAGGTGACTATTTTATTTTTTGATACCACTGCTCCTCCGCTCTATATTCTACCAAGTAGTGGGCACCTTATTGGTACACGATCGACTGGCGTTGATCGGTGTAATACAGGAGAATTATGGGGAACCTACATTCTCAGTCGCCAGCGAAGGGTACGTCCCTTGAAATTATGTGTGGACTTTATGGCAATAAAATGTTTTAAAAATGGATATTTAGTGGCGCAGAGTATATTAAATAAGAAGGAAGTGAACCATATCAGGCTCTGTTTTAAAAATAACTGCAGCATTAGTGGAACCCCCTTTTTCTAACCCCCCTTTTTCTAACCCCCTTTTCCTCATCTCCCTTTCCTCACCCCCCTTTTTCCTCTTCCCCCTTTTCTCACCCTTTTTCACTGAAAAGGAGTTGCATGTTTGTGAGGCACAGGAGTTGCATGTCTGTGAGACATGGAAGTTAATTATTAACCTAGGAAGAAATGGCTTGAATTTAAGAATGTTAAAGTAGTTTTTTAGGAATGAATGCATTAATACTGCATGGAAAAAGAAGGGGACATCTTCTTTAAATGTTTTTTGTTTTTATCTTAGAAAGCTCATAGAAACTAGTTTGATGGCATAATAATATACATGGCGATGTCGTCAGGGACACCCAGAAGAAAACATATAAGATATCATAGTGTAGTAGGTTAAATAAAACGTGATAGTAAGTATGATAACTTGGCTCTTATAGATGACCTACTTACAAGAAGTAAGATAAAAAACAGCAAGTGGTTTAAAGATGGTTCTTGGAAACTTCAGCTTGTAGTGGCAAATGGATATGACCGCAGCACGCAACAGTGAACACTGATAACAGGCTGGGTGGTATATTCACGAAGACCTCAGCTCCAATGTGATATACGAACACAATCACATAAGGTTTTACTTGAGGCAGTAGGTATGGTAAATCGGCAGATGGAAAACTCCAATCCCTTCAGTATCCCTCCTCGAGGGTGCCCACTCGTCCGGTCGCGGGTGGAGAGCGTCTGTCGTCACGTCCGGGCCTGGGAGTGACGACTTCCGGTTGGAGCGGATAGGTGAAGGGGTGATGGGATCGCCGCACCGACACTGTGCCTCCAGGGATGAGACAGGTAGCCAGACTGCAATTCAGCTGTACTGCCACTCTGCTAACTCGGCTCAACGCGTTTCGCTGTATACCACAGCTTCCTCAGGAGCAATAATTACATCCCCAGTGGGTTGTTGTTTAAGTACTATACACAATTAAGTGAACAATTGAAAACACTCAAAAAATTAAATAATTAATTACACACAGGTTCTCCCCATAAAGGGTACATAATTTCTGTGGTCCAAAAATACGGCGCATAAAATATATTACATAAGTTTATTAACTCCAATAAAATATATATTAAAAATATGTGATATTATAAAAATATGATAAAACTCAAATGATGAGGGGGTCGACGAAGGGAGAAATTGGGGATGGGAGGGAGAGAGAGAAAACATAAATTAGTGGAGCGTCTTTTAATAAAGAATCAAACAATATTAGTAAAATAATAAACAAACACTGGCATGTTCTGCTGAATGATCCAATTCTAAAGGACGAAATCCCAAAATACCCTAAGGTAATTTTTAAAAAAGCGAGAAATTTGAAAGGTATGATAGCCCCCAGTGCAATAAAAAAATTGGAAACAAAAAAGAATGGATGGCTCCAGAAACTGGAAGGGTTCTATGGCTGCGCCTCCTGCAAAGCCTGTGAATATAAACAACAAGATAAAAAGGGATTTAAGTGCAATAATAGAAATGAGGATTACAAAATAAAACAATATATGAACTGTAACTCTGATTATATAATTTACCTCCTTGAATGCCCATGTGGGCTACAATATGTGGGAAAGACAACAAGAGCCATCAAGACACGCATCTTAGAACATCTAAGTAATATTAGACGCGGTGTCCAGACACATAATGTTTCTAAGCACTTTTCCAACTTTCATAACTCCAGTACACAAGGGCTAAAATTTACTGCTATAGAGCATGTTGCACAACATTGGAGAGGGCGGGATAGAGACTTAGATTTGAGTAAAAGAGAGATGTACTGTGTACACAGACTCAATACCCTAATGCCCAATGGTCTGAATGCAGACTTTGAAATCACACCTTTCCTTTAGCCACTGTGATTGCACTTTTTGTCCAAATATGTGTCAGATTTATACTAATATTATATATTTATAAATTTTATATATTTTAATTTTACGTGTTGTTCCAAGTCTGTTATTTTTAACTCATATACCCTCCACTAATTTATGTTTTCTCTCTCTCCCTCCCATCCCCAATTTCTCCCTTCGTCGACCCCCTCATCATTTGAGTTTTATCATATTTTTATAATATCACATATTTTTAATATATATTTTATTGGAGTTAATAAACTTATGTAATATATTTTATGCGCCGTATTTTTGGACCACAGAGATTATGTACCCTTTATGGGGAGAACCTGTGTGTAATTAATTATTTAATTTTTTGAGTGTTTTCAATTGTTCACTTAATTGTGTATAGTACTTAAACAACAACCCACTGGGGATGTAATTATTGCTCCTGAGGAAGCTGTGGTATACAGCGAAACGCGTTGAGCCGAGTTAGCAGAGTGGCAGTACAGCTGAATTGCAGTCTGGCTACCTGTCTCATCCCTGGAGGCACAGTGTCGGTGCGGCGATCCCATCACCCCTTCACCTATCCGCTCCAACCGGAAGTCGTCACTCCCAGGCCCGGACGTGACGACAGACGCTCTCCATCCGCGACCGGACGAGGGGGCACCCTCGAGGAGGGATACTGAAGGGATTGGAGTTTTCCATCTGCCGATTTACCATACCTACTGCCTCAAGTAAAACCTTATGTGATTGTGTTCGTATATCACATTGGAGCTGAGGTCTTCGTGAATATACCATCCAGCCTGTTATCAGTGTTCACTGTTGCGTGCTGCGGTCATATCCATTTGCCACTACAAGCTGAAGTTTCCAAGAACCATCTTTAAACCACTTGCTGTTTTTTATCTTACTTCTTGTAAGTAGGTCATCTATAAGAGCCAAGTTATCATACTTACTATCACGTTTTATTTAACCTACTACACTATGATATCTTACTGTATATGTTTTCTTCTGGGTGTTCCTGACGACATCGCTCCCTTCCTGCCCTGGATCCTAACTACTTGTAAGGGAATCAGTGCATATTTCCTGGAAGGTTGAGAATATTTCAGCAACACCTTATAATTTATTTTTATTAATTTATTCACATTTACTGCTGTTATAGCGCCGTTCCAAGTCACTGGGTTTCATAATAATATACATGTCATGGAGTAAAGTGTTTGTGTGTCACTCTGATAGTTAATGTATGTATGTATGAATGTCTTTATTCATATAGCGCCATTAGTGTACATAGCGCTTTACATTGTCACGTACAGTGTCACGTCAGTACTAATCATAAAAATAACAAATAATCTCTTGTAAAAGGGTAATTTAAGTTTAAACCCTTTTGTCAAAGTGTATTAAGCCTGCTGCCATTTACAAGGCATGACAGTAGCATTTAAAATAAACCTAGGAAGTATTGTATGTTAAAGTCTGTTAGTGTAATATTTTAAAAGAGAATGAAAATTTGGATTTTTCACTGTAGCACATTTTTGTGCCTGGGCGTAGGAGATACTGTGTTACAATATTTAAATGACGTTTTAAATTTAAATTTTATGTGCTGATTTAGAGGAGTCAGGACTAAAAGCAAGGTATTTGCAAAGTGCAAAGTTTTAAAAAGTAAATGTTTCTTTTTTATTTATGTAACGGGTTTCCCCCCCCCCCCCCCGATCGCAGATTATACGGTGGGAGCTGAGAAACATACAGTGTTACCATAGGTGTGTGTGGTGCGTTACCTGTTGGCTCACAGGAGGGCTGAGCTTCCGCCACGGGGAACCTGGGGCAATTACAATACTATGGACAACCACTTACAATAGGTGCAGCGCCTCCACCTGCGATGGCTCCCACCAGAGGGGGAGTGGTTCCTCGCAGGACAATCAATAACCACGTACAACGGAATTGATAATGACTAATACCTTTACTAACATGCATAGAAGGAATATAACATCAACACATAACAACCGGTGTCCCTCATTAAGGGCAACCTGACTACGGCGTCTCGGCGGACGCTAACTTGCACTACGGCAGGAGCCCACACTCTATGCGTCGCGGCAGACACTAGGCATTAGGCGCCTCGGCGGACGCTAACACATAGGCGTCACGGCGGACGCTAACCTTATGCGTCACGGCGGACGCTAACCTTCCAAAGAGTGATCCCACCCCGTGTCCAGTAACCCCAACCCAATGTCTCGCACTCCCAAGTCACATACCAATGTGTGTGTGTGACTGCGCAGCCACTATGTCTGGTGATAGGCCTTGTTGGTGCACGTGAGTTTGTGGGTCACCTGCCCGGGCTCCAGCCACGGGTGCTGCTATACCACTGGGGTTGAGTCGCCGGGATATCCTCCTACGCGTGGGGTGAATTCCGGCGTGGATAATATCACCGCAGCTCTGCACCGTCTATACCTTGGCTAGGGTCTGTCTGCTACCAGCAAGCCGCAGTCACTGCTAGCTTGGTCTCCGTGGAGATAGTCCAACTCCCTTTTGGCAACAATCAATATGCTTTACTAATAAATAGATAATAAATAGATAATGGGGCAGAGTCCCTAACCTAGGGCCTGTCCCTACCATACTCAGCTAGGATGACTCAGGGCTAGCTGGGGCCTAGGGGATTGCTGGCCTAGTGCAGAGAGTCACTGACTCCTGCACCCTACCTCCTTCCCCTAGCTGCTCCAGTCACCAACTGCCAATGTGCTCTCTGCCCGCGAAATGTATCAATCTCCTCTCCTGGGAGATTCTTCAGCCCTATTGGCTCCCTGGCGTAACGGGGGGCACTGCTGGGGCTCATGGGACTTGTAGTCCTCTTCAAGAGCCTTCCCTGGTTGGCTAGGACTTCGCGGGCTTTGTCGTCAAACCTCTCGCGCATGCGCAATCTCCCTGGCCTGTTCCTACACTCGCGGGGCTCCCTTGCACATGCGCGATCACTGCGCATGCGCGAGTGGCGGGGTAATGGCGGCGCCCTCTTCGCCGGCCGCCGGGACCTTAGAGACGCGACCGCGGCCTTAGCAACGGCCCGATCGCGTCCCCGGCAACCGGCCCGCTCGCGGAGAAGAGGCGCTGCTCCCTCCTCGGCCCCCACCCTCCGGAATGGCCGTCGGGTCTGTCGCTGGCCTCCGGCAGTACCCGACATCGGTCCTGGCCACGGAGGCAGACCTGGGAGGTCGCAGTGGGCAAAGGGTGACCTGGCTACATTTAAAAAAAAAAGAAAGAGTCTGATCTTATGGAGTAAGGAAGCTTTATTAAGTTTTACTCTGACCCACGAGATTAAGATCATGTTGGAGTTTTGTAGAAAGGAGAATGAATGTTGATGTTAGATAAACTCAGAGAACGTATGTATATGTGTGTGTGGGTGTGTGTGTGTAAGAAAGATAAGAAATTAATAGTAAATAAAACAATAAGATTTTTTGTTTTATAGGAAGGGTTGCAGAGATGGTTTTGTTTTTGTTTTTTAGTTATCAAGGTTTCTCTGTTCAAACTTATATTAGGAAACTAACGGTTTGTTTTCTTAAAAATACACTGCTCGTCTGATTTTTGAACAGCAGTCATTTAAAAGAGGGAAGGTTAAAAGCAGCCAAGCGGGCTGGCCCCCCTCCTCCAATTTAAGGAATGTACAAAGACCACGTTCCAGACATGAAAAGTTAACTAGAAGCTGAGAGAGAGAAAAAAATGTTTAAAAGCAGCTTAGTTATAGTATGAGGAAAGAGAATGATTCTGTAATGTATTTATTTTTGGACTAAGTTTATTGGCCAATACCCACTCAGCAGAAATGCTTTAGATGGCATAGCCCCTATTATATAGGAATTATTACAAGAAGGGGTTATAATCCCCACATGCAGCATCCAAATTACCTTTACGCAGAAACCAGTAAACACATTTCAATTCTATTTGTTCTAATTAGGAGATGTTTTTTTAATTCTATTTGTTCTATTTTTTAATTCTATTTGTTATAATTGTTTTATTAACAATAAAATAATATTTAATATGTACACTGGCGACACAGTTTATTACACTGCGGCCAGATCCGCAAGCCGGGAGATTTCCCGGCTTGCTAGTGGCCGCCCCTCGGCGTGCCGCGCGTCATAGACGCGCGGTCACGCGTCTTCGGGAGCGTGCGCCCCCTGCACGCGCGTCCAGGGGCTCCCCGAGGGAGCCCTGGTGTCCCGCGATCGCGGGACAGCGGCAGGGGGTTCCGGGGGACCCGGCGGACCCGGCAGCGGTAGGGAGAGCGCCCCGATCGGAGGGCGCTCTTCCGCTGCTTCGGCGCGCGCCCGTCACTCTCGGGCGCGCGCCAGGCTACTGCTGCGGCACAGAACGGGCAAATGCTCGAATAAACTGTGCCGCAGCAGTATTACCGTATTTGAATAGTGTCAAAAGTATACTCAGTACTTCACAAAGCGTACAATATAAACAAGTAAGCATAAAGTCACATATGAAATCATTTTTTCTTTAAAGTTAACTGCATATGTGAGGTATTTTTTTATAACTTTTAACCATTACCTCTCCTTTCCCTCCAAAAGGTGTCTTAATTTGAACCCTGATCTATAGCCTCTCATTTTAAAGAATGCAACTGTAGGCTATCTAGATTTTATTTTTTAAAGCAGTAGCTATTGTCAAATTCATGATATATATATATATATATTTAAATCTCAAGCTGCTGATGTTTTAAATACCATCATTCTTTATGTCATATATTGTTCACAGGTCATAGGATTTGCATATGAACAACAGAGAGGATAATTTATATGATTTTCCATAACACACCTGTCTATATGCGGACTCTGCCTATTTTGTTCATTGCAACATTACCTTATGTGTGTTGTTTTGTTATTTATACCCCTCCTCTTTACATTTTCCAGCATAACTATTGGATAGCTTTATTTTGAGCCTGTTTGGGAACTAAGTATTAATGTGATAAGCTGCGACTACGCAGTGTTTTGTGGTGAAGCTAATTAGCATTGTTAGTATATTATGGACACTCGCCCCTCATGTTCTGATAGGGCTTTACACTCGTTTTCATATTAGCATTTTTGTTTACCGTATACTACTGTCCGTTTCGTTCACATGGGGACTTTTATTTATGGTTTATTAGTTGTCATTTTATGCATTTCGTCAGTTTTTAGCTTGTAAAAAAGTTGTATACGTTTAGTTGTGTTATAGTTACGTTTATGTGGATATTTCCCATTTGGTCTGTAATAAATTTGATATTAGTGGTATTAGTTATTTAACTGGTACTTTATGTATATTTTACAGTTTACAATGAGTGCAAGCTTTAGGGACTTTTAGTGACAACCTCTTGTCACTTATCAGTGTTCTCTTACGATACTTCCCTATGCACCGTTGATTTCTTTCTTTTGTAGTTGGTGAGCAAGGTATTTTTGTGTTTATTTTATACGCGGATGCCAAGATAGTGGTGAAAAACAAAAAAATTTGTGCTGATACTAAATTATAGTGGCTAAAAGCACTCTCCTTGTGCTTTTATTAATGAAATGTTTAAGTCTCTCCAAACTTAGGTGCAGCTTATACAGTCTACCAAGGAGAATACAAAGCAGCAGCATCGCAAGAAAAAAGTGCCGGCACCACCGTAAACAGTTAACAAAGACAAAGAATCATCAAGCCAGCGTTTTTTACCAACAGTTAGTGTATCTAGGCACAATAATCCTAGAACATTTAACCACCGAGGAATTAAGACTTCAGGCAAGGCCCGGTCTTAAACGAACAATTTGTTTTTTTTTGGACTCAATATTATCAAGGCCCGGACTTAAACGAACAATTTGTTTTTTCAGGACTCAATATTATTATTTTTATGCTTTAGAGTGTGTTTTTAAGATGTATGCCTCGCTAGGCAAGATCAGCCTACGCCATCCAGATGATGACAAGGGATGATCAGTTTTGAAATATTTGTAATGTTTATTGTTTTATGGTCACATCATTTTGCAGACAATCATACAATCTTGCACAATGCTACACAGGTTTATGGGTCACAAGGGAATATATACAATGAATCCCTGCCATACTCTAGTGGCCTCCAATGATGTAAGAGAGAATTACATTTAACCCCTTGAGTAGGGATACCTTACACTAATGCCGAATTTAAAAAATGAAATGTTAATTTGAATTTGTTTACAGGGAACTTTTTTTTAAACTTTTAAACCGAATTCCACTGGTAAATGAGGTTCCTGTAGGTGGATTTTGCACTGGGAACAACAAATCAATTTATGGGTCAGGTGTCTCCACCAACTAATGAAATTTGTGTAAAAATGTATTTACAGCCTGGAACTAACATTTTACAGGGAGGATGTGACCTTAATTTTTCAGTTTTAATTAAGATAGTAAAAGGTGCTTGCACAAATTCTAATTTACCTAAGGGAGTGTATTGGCTTTGTGGAAAATGGGCCTACAGAGTATTACCATGTGGTTGGACGGGGTCTTGCTATCTAGGTACAGTTGTACCTGCCTTTACAATGACCCACTGGCAGGATCAGGAATAGCAGAGCCACTTCCAACGCACAGGGGTTGAAAAGTAGTCTATGGAAAGAACAATTTTGGGCTAGCTTATTTCCTAATGTAGGAGTTGGGTTGCTATATGACAGGCTCAATGTACTTACGGATGTACTGGAGGATGTCCTCAATCATACATTTACATTCATTAATTTACTTAATCAAGAACAGGTACAGATTAGATTAATGGCCCTACAGAATAGAATGGCTCTGGACTATATTTTAGCGTGTGTGCCCTAGTTAAAGAGCAATGTTGTGTTTTTTTAGAGATCAAAGTGGTAAGATTGAGCATGAGGTAGAGAAGATCGCAGAGATACAGGAGAGATTAAAGAAAGGTGGAGATAAGAGGTGGGTTTTGTTAGGAATTACCATGTTGGTTGGTTTTCTAGAAGCGAAACTGATGAATGGATTTGTCTGTGTGCTTGCAGTTCTGATTGTTTTGGATGACTGTGCCATGTGCAGTAAATCCATACTGCAAAGGTGTGTAACACCCTCTACCCAGGCCATGCCACTGATCACAGATGACACTACGGAAGATGCAATCTCAGAAGGAAAAGTCAGTCCTCCTCAATGGAATACAGATGAAGATGATGGCAGAAAGACCAACCTGGCTGATATGATAGCCAGCAGCTCTGTGAGTTTCCAGAACTATCAAAGCCATGCAAATATGGACCCTCCAGGCCAGTGCAACGCTTCTGAGTTTTATCTGAATTATCCTTAAAAGACTATGTTTTCAAGAATAAAAAGAGAGGACTGTGAAGATTGAGATAATGTGTGTGGCTATCATCACCTCCATTTTGGCCTAACTGCCATTTTGAGCGTTTTCTTGTATGTATGCCAATTTGTTTCATTCGTGAATGAACTGTGAATTTTTGATTCGGCAGAGTATCGCTTCTGGATGTAACCCACCCTTGTGTAATTCCTACGAGTCATGTAATAAATTGAAATAGCATTCGTAAGGTTTTTCCTGCCTTAGATAATTTCTGCTGACCGTAGGATCTGTTACCTGCAGCTACCGTACATACAGGGCTGGACAGAGTAACTCCCTTATGTCACAAGGTTAAGAGGCCCACATTATGGTAAATTATCGATAAGAATATAGCGTATGCAGCATATTTATGTATCAACCAATATGTCTTTTTGTATAAGTCATCATATTATTATTTATCTCTAAGCCAGCCCCCTTAAGGGGTGTATTACTCATTTTGAAATGTATAAAAATGTGATCCAAGCAATATGTTTTCAGAGGCCTGAGTTCCTTGTTGGAATACTTTACAGATAAACTCATGTTGTTACTTTTTTGAACCCTTGACTCGTTGATTTTATTTCTACGCTTTGACATAAGTATGCCTGTATGTATGCACTCTGACACTGTTAGTATAACTGTATCTTTGCCCTGACACCGTTGGTGTAACTGTATGTATGCACTCTGATACTATTAGTATACCTGTATCTATGCCCTGACACTGTTAGTATACCTGTATGTACTCACTCTGGCACTGTTAGTATACCTGTATTTATGCCCTGAAACTGTTAGTATACCTGTATGTATGCACTCTGACACTATTAGTATATCCGTATGTACGCACTCTGACACTGTTAGTATACCTGTATGTACGCACTGACACCATTAGTATACCTGTATGTACGCACTGACACCGTTAGTATACCTGTATGTACGCACTGACACCGTTAGTATACCTGAATGTACGCACTGACACCGTTAGTATACCTGTATGTACGCACTGACACCGTTAGTATACCTGTATGTACGCACTGACACCGTTAGTATACCTGTATGTACGCACTGACACCGTTAGTATACCTGTATGTACGCACTGACACCGTTAGTATACCTGTATGTACGCACTGGCACCGTTAGTATACCTGTATGTACGCACTGGCACCGTTAGTATACCTGAATGTACGCACTGACACCGTTAGTATACCTGTATGTACGCACTGGCACCGTTAGTATACCTGTATGTACGCACTGACAACGTTAGTATACCTGAATGTACGCACTGACACCGTTAGTATACCTGAATGTACGCACTGACACCGTTAGTATACCTGAATGTACGCACTGACACCATTAGTATACCTGTATGTACGCACTGATACCGTTAGTATACCTGAATGTACGCACTGACACCGTTAGTATACCTGAATGTACGCACTGACACCGTTAGTATACCTGAATGTACGCACTGACACCGTTAGTATACCTGAATGTACGCACTGGCACCGTTAGTATACCTGTATGTACGCACTGGCACCGTTAGTATACCTGTATGTACGCACTGACACAGTTAGTATACCTGAATGTACGCACTGACACCGTTAGTATACCTGAATGTACGCACTGACACCGTTGGTATACCTGTATGTACGCACTGACACCGTTGGTACACCTGTATGTACGCACTCTGACACTGTTAGTATATCCGTATGTACGCACTCTGACACTGTTAGTATATCCGGATGTACGCACTGACACCGTTAGTATACCTGTATGTACACACGCTGACACCGTTAGTATATCCGTATGTACGCACTGACACCGTTGGTATACCTGTATGTACACACGCTGACAACGTTAGTATATCTGTATGTTCTCCAGATGTTTGCTTGTTTTTACATTTAGTAAAAGGTAACTTCAGGACTTCAAAAATACCTTTGCTGTTGCCGCCTGGTGGAGAAGTTTGAAAATTGCAATTAAGAAAGCTTTTACAGATGGATACTCCTCCACTGTCAGATCCTGGCTGACAGGGCTCTGACGGTCCTTAGTCATCACTGGCATTCCACAAAGGAATATTAGCTGAAGAGCTAGAGTCTGACAGTCCTGATGTGAAGTGGTATCGTAAGCTTGTGGAAGAAGTACCATCTGCAGCTAGTTTATCTAAAATTATTTTAGCTGTTACTGAGACTCTGTAATGGGTGCTCACAACACACAGGACGGGACAGCGAGGCTGAGGTGGGGATGTTAGTGACCACCGACCTACAACAGCGTAACCTCGTCCAGAGTGCAGGGTATGGGTCGTGTAGCCGGGTCAGGATAGGAGAAGTCAGGGTGGTTCTGATACTCGCCGTGGTCTGGGATTGGAGAAGGTAGAATCGTCGTTATCCGTAGCCGTGGTCAAGGAGGAGAGATGGTTGGAGTCCAGAGGCAGGCCGAGGTCTAGGGGTCAGAGAAGGCAGGAGTCCAATTTAAAGCTGGGGTCAAGGCACCAAGGACCAAGACAAGAACGCAGCGGGGCAGCAGGATGCTTGAGGCAAGCACACAATACACAAACAGAAGTTTATGCTCAGCCAATTTGCTTGAGGCAAGGCTGGGCATATAAGGATCAGACAGCCAATGAGAGAGCAGCACAAGGCTGTGAGCAATGAGTCATTAGACATAGGCAGGGGAGGGGTGTATCGTAGGTGTGGAGTAGCTGATAGTATTAACCCCTTGCATGACTGTGTTAGTGCGGCGCTGGCGTGTAGTCCTATTAGTGCTAGGACCATCCACCATGATGTCACGGACACCGTTGCGGGGGCGGAGACGAAGCCCGATCCTGGTAGGTGCGGCACTTGTGCATGATCTTTGTGCAGGGCACGTCACGGGACATGTCACGTGGGTGGGGCCTAAGCCCAATCCACGCGGTGTCCCCCAGCTTGGGAGCACGACTCCTGTGCGCAACCTCAGTGTGAGGTGCGTCACCTGGCTTGTCACGGGGGCGGGACTGAAGTCCAATCCTCAAAGTACACCCCCCCCCCTCCTTCAGGGGCGACCTCTGAGCGTCCCAAGGATGGCTTGGTGGGAAACCTCTGATGAAAGGCCCGAACGAGCCTTGGGGCGTGAAGTTGTTCCCTGGGGATCCAAAAGCGCTCAGGAGGAGACACTGTAGCAGGAGACTGGGGATCTTGTATGAACGGTTTGAGTAGTGAAGTGTGGAAAACTCGGGATCCTCATGGATACTGGCAACCGTAGCCAGTAGGAAACCGGATTAACTTTCTCAACGACGGGAAATGGGCCAATGTATCTTGGTGCCAATTTTGCAGAGGGAACCTTCAGCCGGATATTCTTAGTGGACAGCAATACCTTTTGACCTGTCACGCCTGTATGCCCGCAGACCTGGCAAGACCCCAATACTGAGGTGGGAACGGTATTACACCACACACCCACAGCAGTGGGAGCAAGCCCGGAGTGTGGTACAGCGTTGCTGGGCCTGTTGGAAAAGTGATTAGGATACTTGCAACGTCTTGTAGGGTTAAACGTAAGAATGGTCGTGTCCGTGTGCCAATGTCCAAGGGTCCAGAGAGTAGAGTAGTCGAAGTTCAAAGCCAGGTCCAAGGATTCCAGAGGTCAGCAAAGTAGAGTTCGTAGCAAGGTTCAAGGGTTACAGAGAGCAGGGTAGTCCAGGACAAGCAGGGGTCAAAGCCAGGGGAATCCAAAGTAACACATGAGCAGGATACAGCAGGGACAAAGAGGGAGCACAGTATAGGTCAGCACACACAGGGAAACAGGAACTACGCAGAGCGACGATAGAGAGGACAGACAGGGATTATAAAGGAAGACACACCAATAGGAGAGAGGGGAGGAGCAGAGAGAGAAGTGGGAGACAGCAAGGATAGGTCAGGGAGAGAAGAGGAGGAGACAGAAGGATCAGACAGAGAGCCTGCAGGGACTGGGAGGAGTCAGGAGAGTGACAGGGCTTAGTAGAGGAGCGTGTGCGCGTGCCCTCTGTAAGATGAGGGTGCGCGCGCACAGGTTGCATCACCAGATGCGCGGAGCGCCGCGGGCACCCCAGCGGAGGGAAGCAGAGGACCAGACGGGACCGTCACCGGAGGTAAGGTACAGGCAGCAGGCATTGAGAGTGTCTGGGAGCGGGGAGCGTTGCCGCAGGGGCTCGGGGACCGCGCGGGTGCGCGAGACTTGCGGGGGATGCGCTGAGGCAATGGAGCAGTGAGAGAGGAAGACGGAGCAGGACAGGAGTGGGTAAGTGCAGGGGAATTGGTAAGAGAGGGGACAGAGGGAGAGAAAGAAGGGGAAGGAATCCCCTGAACCGTCACAGTATCCCCCCCTTGAGGATCGATCTCCGAGCGATCCAACCAAGGATTTAGCGGAAATTTTTGGTGGAATTTTTGGAGTAATCTTGAGGCATGGATATGACGTGCTGGTACCCACGAATGTTCTTCCGGACCATAGCCCTTCCAATGGACCAGGAACTGGAGTTTGTTTTTAGACCAGCGGGAATCAATGAGGGATTGGACCTCGTACTCCTGTTGTCCTAGGGTGGAGGCTGGATTGGGTTTCCGAGAGGGAACAGGAAAATGAGAACTTTGCACAAAGGGTTTCAGAAGGGAAGCGTGAAACACGGGAGGAATCCTCATGGTGGGAGGCAGGTCAAGACGGTAAGCTACTGGGTTAATCTTCTCTAATATTTTGAATGGGCCCAGGAATCTCGGAGATAATTTAGGTGATTGCGTTTTAAGCCTGATATTCTCTGAGGATAACCACACCCTATCACCAGGTTTGAAAGAAGGCCCAGGTTGACGATGACGATCCGCCTTGGTCTTTTGTTTGGCAACCGCAGATTGTAGAGTTTTGAGGATTTTTTCCCAAGATTCCTGTAGATTAGCAACATGAGAGTCAGCCGCAAGAACGCCCGAAGGAGAAGACGGGAATGGTGGGGTGGAAACTGAAGTTAATAAAAAAGGGAGACTCGAGTAGACCAAAAGGTCCACCCAGTTGTCCTGTGAGTCAGATATGAAGCATCTTAGATATTGTTGTAGAGTTTGATTCATCCTTTCGGTTTTGGTTTGAGGATGGTATCCTGAGGAAAACAAGAGGGAGATTCCGAGTCTTTGGGAAAATGCCCGCCAGAATTTAGAGATGAATTGAGATCCACAGTCAGAGACAATAGAAATGGGAACGCCATGTAACCTGAAAATTTCTTTGGAAAAGACATCAGCCAAAGTGGCAGAATTAGGGAGACCCTTGAGGGGAATAAAGTGTGCTTGTTTAGAGAACCTGTCCACTACGACCAGAATGGTGTTCATTCCTTTTGAATTGGGTAATTCAACAATGAAATCCATCGATATATGTTTTCAGGGTTGTTCCAGAATGGGAAGAGGTAAGAGAAGTCCCGAAGGTTTGTGATGGAGTGTTTTACTCTGGGCACATACAGGGCAGGCAGTAGTAAAGTCGAGAATATCTTTGTTCATCTTTGGCCACCAAAATGTCCGTTTAATGAGATCTGCTGTCCTTTTGAAGCCTGGATGACCATAGTAGAAAAAATGTGTGATGCTCTCAAGACAATACGTAGTAAAAGAAAATATAATTGTATATGGAAGACAACCCTATATTGCTGATATATTTAAATGTCCCAAAGGATGCAGCCCGGTTATATTAATGACACCTGCAGGTGACCGGTAGATGAAACCTCCAGACAGAATCAAATAAGAACAACATGGAATAAACTCACTTGGGATTCTTTATCCACCATCAGCAGCGAGTCCAATGTATCCAGTGTCCTTTTGGGGTTGAATGCGCCTCTGTTCGTAGGTAATCTTCATGCAGAAAAGGGGAGAAAGAACGAAGCACTATAGCCAGCGCTATAAGCAGCAATGAAACCAACAGGACTACGTTCCCAATAAAAAGCTATTTAATGAATCAGAAAAACGTTACAAAACACACCAACGCGTTTCGGACCTCTACAGTCCTTTATCAAGGTGAAGGACTTGATAAAGGACTGTAGAGTTCCGAAACGTGTTGGTGTGTTTTGTAACGTTTTTCTGATTCATTAAATAGCTTTTTATTGGGAACGTAGTCCTGTTGGTTTCATTGCTGCTTATAGCGCTGGATATAGTGCTTCGTTCTTTCTCCCCTTTTCTGCATGAAGCCTGGATGACCGACTGCTCTAGAAGAATGACCCCAAAATAAAGTTTTATGGCGAAAGCGTGGAGCTGCGTATAGGCGTCCTTCTGGTAGCCTGAACCTGCTGGGAATGTGAGCTTGAGCTTTGTTGATTTCGTCCAACACATCAAAGTTGTTAGCGGAAATTATACATTTGGCAGGAAGGATGGGCTCCGTGGTTTCGTTAGCTTCGGTTTCTGTGGCGAACTGACGAGAGAGAGTGTCCGCTTTGACATTTTTGGTCCAGGAATATAAGAAATAGTATAGTTAAAGTGGGAATAGAAGAACGACCACCGAGCTTGGCGAGATCCCAGGCGATGAGCCCCCTTGATATACAACAAATTTTTGTGGTCAGTGAGAATAGCAACTGGTTCCTTGGAACCCTCCAAAAAGGTGCCTCAATTCTTGAAGAGCCAGTTTTATGGCCAAAAGTTCACGATTCCAACATCATAATTCCTTTCGGCAGATGAAAATTTCCGTGAAAAAAACCCACAGGGGTGGAGTTTCTCTTGGGGAGAAGTCATCTGGGAAAGGACTGCGCCGGCTCCTACGTCCGAGGCGTCGACCTCCAAAGTGAAGGGGAGGGAGGTATCCGGATGGCGAAGGATGGGTGCGGAAACAAAAGCCTTCTTGAGTACCTCAAAAGCAAGAATAGCCTCCGGGGACCAGGAAGTGGTATCGGCGCCCTTCTTGGTCAATGCAGTGATGGGAAAAGCAATAGAAGAAATTTTTTTGATGAATTTCCTGTAATAGTTGGCAAAGCCGAGAAAACGCTGCACAGCCTTGAGTGAATTAGGCAGCGGTCAATCGAGAACAGCTTTCAGTTTTTCTGGATCCATGGAGAAGCCTTGGTTGGAGATGATATAGCCTAAGAAGGCAGGAGAGGTCTGGTGGAACAAACACTTCTCCATCTTGGCATATAGGCGATTAGAAAGGAGCCTAGAAAGCACTGGTCTGGTATGTTGAATGTGTTCCTCCAGACTTTTAGAGAAAATAAGAATGTCATCTAGGTAGACTATAACAAATGTTCCCAATACATCGCAGAAGATGTCGTTCATGAACTCTTGAAAAACGGCAAGAGCGTTGCATAAACCAAAGGGCATAACAAGATATTCATAATGTTCTGATCGTGTGTTAAATGCTGTTTTCCACTAGTCCCCCTCCCTTATGCGAATGAGATTATAAGCAACTCTTAAGTCGAGCTTTGAGAAGATAGAGGCCCCCTGGAGACGA
The DNA here is from genome assembly GCF_040206685.1 of Ascaphus truei. Taxonomy (NCBI): domain Eukaryota; kingdom Metazoa; phylum Chordata; class Amphibia; order Anura; family Ascaphidae; genus Ascaphus; species Ascaphus truei. The sequence continues at coordinate 4,583,556 of NC_134496.1, read as the reverse complement.
TCGAACAGTTCAGAGATAAGCGGAAGGGGATACCGGTTCTTCACCGTGATCTTATTGAGTCCGCGGAAGTCAATGCACGGCCTAAGTGATCCATCCTTTTTCTTCACAAAGAAGAAGCCAGCCCCGTCAGGGGAGGTAGAGTTGCGGATGAATCTTTTCTCCAAATTTTCTAGAATGTAGGACGTCATGACCTCGGTCTCCGGGACGGAGAGGGGATATGACTTAGACTTAGGCAGGGGACAATTCTGGAGACGATGTTCTGGAGAAGCACAGTAGAAGCAGAGTCTATTCAGACGACGTCGCGCTCTCTCCGTGGCCCGAAGTTGCTGACTGCCGACCTGCATCGGCTCCAGAGACTCCAGTGCCAGGAGGGGTGTTGTAGGCGACCTGTGAGAGACAACAGAAGAAGGAGAGCGAGAACAGTGCCTCTCGTGCCGTCGCTCCTGAGTACGCTGATCCATGCGTACGCTCAGGGTAATCAACTCCTCCAGGGATGAAGGCCGGGCATGAGTAGCTAGATTGTCTTTCAACGTATCTGAGAGTCCGTGCCAGTACGCAGCGGCGAGTGCCTCATCATTCCATTGGGTTTCAGCGGCTAGCGTACGGAACTCAATGGCGTATTTGGCAGCAGATCTTCGGGCCTGTGAAATGTGAAAGAGAGAGAAAGTGGCTGTCTCGCGCCGTGCAGGAGTATCGAGTACAAGTTGAACTCGCGTCTGAAGAGAGGGTAATCGTGAGTTAATTCGCTTTTACGCTCCCATAGGGGGGAGGCCCAGGCGAGAGCTTCTCCGGTGAGCAAGGCGTAGATATACGCTACCTTAGCACGACCAGTGGGAAACAGGGAGGGGGACATCTCGAATTGCACCTCGCATTGGTTTAAGAAACCGCGGCAGGCGAGGGGGTCCCCATCATAGCGATTCGATGAAGGAATACAGGGCCCAGAGCTGGCATAGTTTGTGGCAACCTGTGGCGTTGGAGCCATGGGACTCCTGAGGGGAGAACTTGGCCAATTGCTGGGAGACAGTAGACATCTGGTTACTGACAAATTGTAAGGCCTCTATGGAAATACCTGTACCCACCTCAGGGGGGTCTGCATTTGTTGGGCTCTGCATAATGTCACGCCTGTATGCCCGCAGACCTGGCAAGACCCCAATACTGAGGTGGGAACGGTATTACACAACACACCCACAGCAGTGGGAGCAAGCCCGGAGTGTGGTACAGCGTTGCTGGGCCTGTTGGAAAAGTGGTTAGGATATTTGCAACGTCTTGTAGGGTTAAACGTAAGAATAGTCATGTCCGTGTGCCAATTTCCAGGGGTCCAGAGAGTAGAGTAGTCAAAGTTCGAAGCCAGGCCAAGGATTCCAGAGGTCAGCAAAGTAGAGTTCGTAGCAAGGTTCAAGGGGTACAGAGAGCAGGGTAGTCCAGGACAAGCAGGGGTCAAAGCCAGGGAAATCCAAAGTAACACAGGAGCAGGATACAGCAGGGACACAGAGGGAGCACAGCATAGGTCAGCACACACAGGGAATCAGGAACTATGCAGAGCGATGATAGAGAGGACAGACAGGGATTATAAAGGAAGACACACCAATAGGAGAGAGGGGAGGAGCAGAGAGAGAAGTGGGAGACAACAAGGATAGGTCAGGGAGAGAAGAGGAGGAGACAGAAGGATCAGACAGAGAGCCTGCAGGGAATGGGAGGAGTAGTCAGGAGAGTGACAGGGCTTAGTAGAGGAGCGTGTGCGCGCGCCGTCTGTAAGCTGAGGGTGCGCGCGCACAGGTTGCGTCACCAGGCGCGCGGAGCGCCGCGGGCATACCAGCGGAGAAAGCAGAGGACCGGACGGGACCGTCACCGGAGGTAAGATACAGGCAGCGGGCATTGAGAGTGTCTGGGAGCGGGGAGCGTTGCCGCAGGGGCTCGGGGACTTGCGGGGGATGCGCTGAGGCAATGGGGCAGTGAGAGAGGAAGACGGAGCGGGACAGGAGTGGGTAAGTGCAGGGGTATTGGTAAGAGAGGGGACAGAGGGAGAGAAAGAAGGGGAAGGAATCCCCTGAACCGTCACATGACCCCAGTTGTATGATGATGTTGTCCTTAAGATTTTCGGACAAGCCTTGCCAGAAGGCTGCTGTCAATGCCTCATCATTCCTGCCGGTCTCGGCTGCTATGGCCCGAAATTCGACCGCGTAGCGAGCCACTGGGCGGCTACCTTGGGAAATATTCAAGAGAGAAGAGAGCAGCGGTTACATGGCGTCCGCGGGTGTCGAATACTCTGCGGAATTCTTTAGTAAAGCGTGCAATGTCACTGGTGAGGTCCAGTCTTTGCTCCCAGATGGTGTGTGCACCAGTTTCAGCTGCGATCTGTTGTCTTTGGATGTGAGTCCAGAAAAGAGCAGATCGTGTGAGGGGGAGGGGGTTTGGGAGAGGCGTGGCGGGGGCGTGGCCATGACGTCACACGGCTGGTTATCTCCCTCATTGGCTGAACAGTCGCCGTGACCCTGCCAGCGGTCGGCCTCCGCGCCAAAAGACAAATTTCTTGTCTTCTGGCAAAGGTGGTCGCGCATCGCGCTTTCTGCAGGCGCGCGCAGGCAGTGGCCGGCCCCACAGAGGGCCATATCTTGTTCGCGCCGCGCACGCCATAGCGCGCAGCGGTGACAAGGCCCAAGAAGAGTAGTGGGTCAGTATTCACCAGCTGGTGTGTGCGTGCGTGCGCGTATATACGGTATACGGCACTCCAGGATTAGAAAATCTGAGCAACATTTTGTTACGCCGGTGCTGCCCGCAGACCAGACCCGTCCCCTGAGCTGAAGGGGGAAGTGCTAATACACGCACCCGCAGCAAAGGGAGCGTGTCCGGAGTGTGGTATAAAGTGTTCCCAGGCCAGGTGTAGTAATGTAGACAATACTTGCCGGTACAAAGCGCAAAAAACTTCCTCTCCAAGGTGGAAATGACACAGGGAATCTCAAATGGGCAGCATATGAAAAGAGAAAAGAAAAAAGAAAATAGTGCAACACAGTTTAATTATAACATATAGGTGAGCATGGAGGCTCCAACACACTCACATGCTCCAAGATATATAAAAGCAATTAAACCACTCAGTGTTCAGACGTCGGGACTCCAGACAGCTGTTTCTTGCTCTCCACTTCCGCACCAGATCGGCGTCTGAACCGTTCTACATGCGCAAGGACCTTGTGATAGTCTGTGACGGGCTCTTTGCTGTGCTGCAAGCTACCTTACCTGAACGCCTTGACGTTGGGATATCTTCCGCTGTGCTGATTTCCGACGGAGCCAAATGGTCCTCCCCTAGCTGTAGGAGAGTGAGAAGGTGAAGTGACGGTGAATTCATTCGGAGCAAGCAGGGAGTTGCAGGAGGTCGCTCAAGTGGCGTGGTGCAGAGGAATAGCAGGAGTTATCGTGCCGTTTCCTAACAATCAATGCGTACTTGCAATCTGAGTTTTGTAAGTAGGGCTCCGATTTTACACCTTCCGGACCTGGTTCTCTCATAGTCCTCTTGTACTCTTATTATTTGTTGTCTCATATTTTATTAAATTAGCTTTTACTTAATTTTTAGCCTTGCCATTGTTTGTCTAGTTGGTCTTGTGCGTCTGTACTGTCATGTCTTGCTACAGTATGTTCATGTGTGTGTGTAATTCACTGACATACTGCACTATAATTCTCTTTGTGTTTATTTCCACATGTTCACCTGTCCACGGAGGATAATCACCAGTTGATATTATTTGAATCATTATTTGGACATCACTCCCCATATTTGGACTCTGATAGTCATCACATTGGACTTGTAAGGCGCCGGTTTATCTTTTTTCCTTTGTTTATGATATCTGATTATACAATCAGTATCTACCAGGCAGCCTAGCCCAGAATCAAGGGTCAGTTTTATCAGGGTCATTTACCCAATTCACTATTTTTAGCGCTGTTCACACCGTCTTTTTTCCTTTCAGGGACACATGAAAGACATTGGGAATCTTCATACTGGGTGGTAGTTGGAGCCGGAATGCCACGGGATTGATTTGTTCACAAATAGGGAAGGGACCCAGGAACTTAGGTGCCAATTTTGGAGATGGTACCTTGAGGTGGATATTCTTAGAGGAGAGCCATACCAAATCCCCTGGCTTGTAACTGGACGCCGAACGACGACGACGATCGGCCTGTAGTTTCGACCTGCGGGAGGAGTCGAGAAGGGTAGACTGAATCCTGGACCATGCGGTTTGGAGGGAAGAAATGCGTTCATCTACGGCTGGTACTCCAGAAGGAATGTTGGAGATGGGTAGACAGGAAGGGTGGAACCCATAATTTATCAAGAAGGGCGACTCCCGGGTGGACTCGTTTTTGGCAGAATTGAAGGCGTACTCTGCCCAAGGAAGGAGTTGAGCCCAATCATCCTGGGAATCGGATATGAAACATCTCAGGTACTTCTCCAGGGATTGATTGATTCTCTCGGTTTGTCCATTGGACTGTGGATGATTGGTGAAAGAGAAAGAAGAGATGCCCAATCTCTTCGTGAAAGTTCTCCAAAATTTGGATACGAAATGAGAACCTCTGTCAGAAACAATGGACGAAGGAATCCCATGAATCTTTGAGAACCTGTCCACGACCACCAAGATAGTGATCATTCCTCTGGACTTGGGCAACTCCACGATGAAGTTCATCAAAATGTGGGACAGGGGCGGTCGGAAACTGGAAGAGGTAACAGAAAACCCTGAGGCTTTTCACGGAGAGTCTTGCTTTGAGCACACGTGGGGCAGGCGCGGGTAAACTCCAGAATATCTTGAGACATCCTTGGCCACCAGAAATTTCGACGAATGAGATCAGTAGTCTTCTTAAAACCTGGATGACCTGCAGATTTAGAGGAGTGACCCCAAGACAGGACCTCTTGAACAAATTTGGAAGATACGAAGAGTTTGTTGTCAGGAACGACCAAGTCCTTGGGAATGCGTCTCTGGGAGTGCAAAATCTTGTCAAGATTCTTGAAAGAAGACATGAGGAGGATCCTCTCCTGTGGAAGGATGGTCTCCAAAAGTTCCTCTGGTCTCTCTTCAGAAGAATGTATTCGGGAGTGTGCATCTGCCTTTACGTTCTTGGTCCCGGGGAAAGGCGAAAATCGAATCGAGAAAAAAAAAGAGCCCAACGAGCCTGTCGTGGACCAAGGCGTCGAGCGTTTTCTATGTACAGAAGGTTCTTGAGGTCAGTGAGAATAGTAAACGGCTCTTTCGACCCCTCTAGCAGGTGTCTCCACTCTTGAAGAGCCATCTTCACGGCCAGAAGTTCCCTGTTACCCACGTCATAGTTCCTCTCGGCAGATGAGAATTTCTTGGAAAAATATGCATAGGGATGTAACTTATCTTGAGGTGTGGGTCTCTGAGAAAGAACGGCTCCAGCGCCGCAATCAGAAGTGTCGACCTCCAGGACGAAGGCAAGTTCAATGTTGGGATGATGGAGAATAGGTGCGGATATAAAAGCTTCCTTGAGTGTCTCGAAAGCGGAGAGGGCCTCGGATGACCAAGCAGAGGGATCAACTCCTTTTTTGGTGAGCGCAGTGAGAGGTGCCACAATGGAAGAAAAATTATGTATAAACTTACGATAGTAATTAGCGAACCCTAAAAAAACATTATATGGCCTTGAGAGAATTGGGTCTTGGCCACTCAGTAACTGCTTGAAGTTTACCGGAATCCATCATAAAACCTTCATCGGAAATGATGTACCCCAGGAACGGAGTAGAGGTCTGATGAAATTGTGCATTTCTCCAGCTTGGCGTACAAATGGTGTTCACGGAGACGGGAAAGGACGTAGGAGGTGTGACTTATATGGTCCTGGAGATCTTTGGAAAAATCAGGATATCATCCAAGTATACCATTACAAAAATATTGAGTACCTTACGAAAGACGTCGTTGATGAAATCTTGGAAGACAGCGGGAGCATTACATAAGCCGAAAGGCATTACAAAATGCTAGTAGTGTCCGCTACGCGTGTTGAAGGCCGTCTTCCATTCATCCCCCTTCCTGATGCGCACCAGGTTATAGGCACCACGTAGATCCAACTTGGAAAAAATCTTGGCCCCCTGTAATTTATCGAACAGTTTGGTAATAAGGGGAAGGGGGTAACGATTTTTAATAGTTATGTGGTTCAAACCCCGATAGTCGATGCAAGGCCTCAACGACCTGTCTTTTTTCTTGACGAAGAAAAACCCAGCCCCTGCTGGGGAATTGGAGTGGCGAATAAAGCCTTTCTTGAGATTTTCCTGGATATATTCATCCATAGCATGAGATTCTGGTAACGACAAGGGTAGGTCTTGGACTTGGGTAGGGTGTAACCTGGAACCAGATCGATCGGACAATCTTAAGTCCTGTGTGGCGGCAAAAGGTCTGACTGTACCTTATTGAAAACATCCCAGAATTGGTGGTAAACAGAAGGTAGAATAACCTCAGGAACAGAGGTATTGGCCAGCAGTTGATAAGTCTCGCCTGACCTCAGCCTCCAGGAGATGGGAGCAAAGGAAGTCCAGTCAATGAGGATTGTTAAGCTGTAGCCAAGGAAGACCAAGGGTGATGGGTATCCCAGGAGCGTGAATGGCATCGAGAACTAAGGTCTCCTTGTGCAGATGTGAGGACAGAAGCAAGGGAACCGTCTCTAAGGAGATATGTGCCAGGGTAAGGGGACGTCCATCGATACCGACGAGTGCGATGGGAACTTTCTTCCTCACAAGCGGTATGCGGTTTAGCCTGGCGAATTCAAGGTCAACGAAGTTTCCTCCAGCTCCTGAGTCAATGAAAGCGGCGGTAGAAGTCTGGAACTTATCGCCTGAAAGGGAGACTGGAAATGTAAGTTTCTTAGGGAGTTCACCTTTATGAAGGGGACGTGGAGACATTACACCCAGAGAGAGCCCCTCTGTACTCACTGGGTATTCCTGTTTCCCGGACGCAGTGGACACTCCCGAACCAGATGCTCCATGGATCCGCAGTGGAAACACAATCCCCCGGTGTGGCGGAACTGCCGTATCGGTGTGCGGATGCGTTGTACCCCCAATTGCATTGACTCTGGCAACTCCAGTGCAGGACGAAGAGGTGTCGTAGCACTTGGGAGAGCAGGAGTGCTGCTGGGAGTACTGGAGAAAGGAACTTGAAAGTTATGGAAGCGAGTGCGCTGCCACTCTGAGCGGCGTACCTGGATACATTGATCCACTCGGACGGCCAAATCAATGAGGACCTCCAATTGATCCGGCCTGGATTGGCGAGAGAGTTCATCCTTGATGGGATCTGCCAGACCTTGTCAGAATATGGAGACAAGAGCCTCTTGTTCCAAGTTAGTCTCGGCTGCTCGAGTCCGGAATTCCACAGCATACTGTGTCACCATTCGCCATCCCTGAGTGATCTGGAGGAGAGAAACAGATGCCATCTCCCGCGAGCGGGGGAATCGAATACTTGTTGGAACTCGGCTTTAAATGCCGGGTAATCTTGGGTAAGGTCAGAACGTCGCTCCCAAACCAGGGAAGCCCAAGCCAGGGCGCTGCCAGTGAGGAGGTTATAAATGTAGGCTACCTTCTTGCGACCAGTGTTGTAGAGATGGGGCGTCATTTCCAACTGCTCCTCACACTGGTTTAGGAAACCCCTACATTCTTGAGGTTCATCTGCATAAGGCTTGGGGGGTGGAATCTTTACATCGGAGCTGCTAACTGCGCTTGCGGAGTGGGAGATTACAACTGGCGAGGTCGCGGTCGGTACTCGGGCTGAGAGGACTGCGACCTGGCGTGCGAGTGCCACAATTTGATCCGCGATGGCCTGGTTTTGCTGAAGCAGATTGGAGAGAAACTGTTTTAGTTCGGTCTGGTCTGCGTCTTGTGGGCTCGACATAATGTTACGCCGATGCTGCCCGCAGACCAGACCCGTCCCCTGAGCTGAAGGGGGAAGTGGTAATACACGCACCCGCAGCAAAGGGAGCGTGTCCGGAGTGTGGTATAAAGTGTTCCCAGGCCAGGTGTAGTAATGTAGACCGCGCCTGAGAAGGGTGCAGGTGTGCACGCGGGAGGGCTTGGGCGCACCATGCGCTGAGCAGAGGAATCGCCAAAGGGAGTGATCCCGCGACGGCGGCAGGGGCGGGGAGCCACGGAGGCCGGTAAGGTAGGGTTGTGTTGTGTGTCCAGGGGCTCCCTGTGGGAAGAGAGTGCTCTGTGTGGGGAGCGCGGAGAACGCCGATTCCTGACACATTTCAAGCCAAACAACCAGCCCTTTCTCAGGCTCAGATTTTCTTATTGTTTCTGATTATTTTATGATCACATCCAATAATATACCTGCCGCTCACCCAATAATCTTAATCATGTAGATTGCAAGGTGCATAAGGGAAATGTGATAACTTTGTAAAAAATGAAGGGAGGATTTTACATCCAAAAGGATCCCTTTCTAATTGCACTCTTGGAAGGTTCGCAAGTATGGGTATAATGTTGTCCAGGGTACAAATACTCCTGAAAGGCCATTTGATTGAATCGTGGGCAATAACAGTAAAAATAATACTTTTTTATTAGATACAAAAGTGGGAAACGGTGTGAGGAAATATATGCAAATGAGTGAGTTAAAATACTGATGACTCTTCCCCCCTGCCCTTTCACCCCACCCTCCCAATATATCCTCCTCCCCCACCTGCCCTCTCACCCTCCCCTCCCAATATACCCTCATCTTCCCCCCCACACCCTCCCAATATATCCTCCTACCCCTCATCTGCCCTATCACCCTCCCCTCCCAATATATTCTCCTCCCACTCCCACCTGCCCTCTTGCCCCACCCTCCAAATATACCCTCCTCCTTCCCCCACCTGCCCTCTTGCCCCACCCTCCCAATATACACTCCTCCTTCCCCCCACCTGCCCTCGCCAACCCCTTCTAATATACCCTCCTCACCTGCCCTCACCCCACCCTCCCAATATACCCTCTTCTTCCCCCCTGTCCTCTCACCCCACCCTCCCAATATACCCTCATCCCCATCTGCCCTCTCACCCCACCCTCCCAATATACCCTCATCCCCATCTGCCCTCTCACCCCACCCTCCCAATATACCCCCCCACCTGCCTCTCACCCCACCTTCCCAATATACCCTCCTTCACCTCTCACCTCACCCTCCTAATCTATCCTCCAACTCCCCCCACCTACCCCCTATAAAACCACCCCTCACCCCACCCTCCAATATACCCTCTTCTTCCCCCCTGCCCTCTCACCCCACCTCCCAATATACCCTCCTCCTCATCCCCATCTGCCCTCTCACCCAACCCTCCCAATATACCCCCCCACCTGCCTCTCGCCCCACCTTCCCAATATACCCTCCTCCCCTCGTCTGCCCTCTCGCCCCACCCTCCCAATCTATCCTCCCCCACCCTCCTCCTCCCCTCCCCCTCCCAATATACCCTCCTCCTCCACCCCTCCCTATACACTCCTCCACCCCCCCACCTGCACTCTCGGCCCACCCTCCCAATATACGCTCCTCCTCCCCCCAAACAATATACCCTCTTCCACCCCTCCCTATACACTCCTCCAGCCCCCCATCTGCACCCTCGTCCCACCCTCCCAATATACACTCCTGCCCTCCCACCTGCCCTCTCACCCCATCCTCCCAATATATACTCCTCCTCCTCCCCACCTGCCTCACCCTCCCAATATACACTCCTCCCCTCGCCCAATTATCCCAATATATACTCCTCCTCCCCACCTGCCCCACCCTCCCAATATACCCTCTTCTTCCCCCCTGTCCTCTCACCCCACCCTCCCAATATACCCTCATCCCCATCTGCCCTCTCACCCCACCCTCCCAATATACCCTCATCCCCATCTGCCCTCTCACCCCACCCTCCCAATATACCCCCCCACCTGCCTCTCACCCCACCTTCCCAATATACCCTCCTTCACCTCTCACCTCACCCTCCTAATCTATCCTCCAACTCCCCCCACCTACCCCCTATAAAACCACCCCTCACCCCACCCTCCAATATACCCTCTTCTTCCCCCCTGCCCTCTCACCCCACCTCCCAATATACCCTCCTCCTCATCCCCATCTGCCCTCTCACCCAACCCTCCCAATATACCCCCCCACCTGCCTCTCGCCCCACCTTCCCAATATACCCTCCTCCCCTCGTCTGCCCTCTCGCCCCACCCTCCCAATCTATCCTCCCCCACCCTCCTCCTCCCCTCCCCCTCCCAATATACCCTCCTCCTCCACCCCTCCCTATACACTCCTCCACCCCCCCACCTGCACTCTCGGCCCACCCTCCCAATATACGCTCCTCCTCCCCCCAAACAATATACCCTCTTCCACCCCTCCCTATACACTCCTCCAGCCCCCCATCTGCACCCTCGTCCCACCCTCCCAATATACACTCCTGCCCTCCCACCTGCCCTCTCACCCCATCCTCCCAATATATACTCCTCCTCCTCCCCACCTGCCTCACCCTCCCAATATACACTCCTCCCCTCGCCCAATTATCCCAATATATACTCCTCCTCCCCACCTGCCCCACCCTCCCAATATGCCCTCCTCCTCATCGCCTGGCCCCTCGCACCACCCTCCCAATATGCCCTACTCCTCCTCACCACCTGCCCCCTCGTCCCACCATCCCAATATACCCTCCTCCTCCGCCCACCTGCCCTCTCGCGTCACCCTCCCAATATACCCTCCTCCTCTTCCCCCCCCACCCAATATACCCTCCTCCTCACCCAATATACCCTCCACCTCCCCCCTCACCTGCCCTTTCATACCATCCTCCCAGTATTCACTCCCCCTCCCCCCACCTGCACTCTCGCTCCACCCTCTCAATATACCTTCCTCCTCTCCTCCCACCTTTCCTCTCGCCCTAGCCCAATATACCCTCCTCTCCCAATATACCCTCCTTCCCCCCACCTGCCCTCTCATCCCACCCTCTCAATATACCCTCCTCCCCACCATCACCCTCCCGATATACCCTCCTCTCCCCACACTCCCAATATAATCCTCCCCGCACACTCTCAATATATCCTCCTCCCTTCCATACACCCTACTCAGCTTCTCTCCACACCCCCAATATACCCTCCTCCCTCCCACACTCCCAATATACCCTCCTCCTACTCTTCGGGGACACACCCAATATACCCTGCTCCAACCACCCTCCTGATATACACTCCTCCCCCCCATACTCCCAATATACCCTACTCAGCTTCTCCCCACACCCCCAATATACCCTCCTCCCTCCCACACTCCCATTATACCCTCCTCCTACTCCCCACCCACACGCCCAATATACACTCCACCCCCCATACTCCCAATATACCCTCCTCTCCCATACTCCCAATATACCCTGCTCCCCCAATACACCCTAACCCTCACACTCCCCATATACACTCCACCCCCCAATACTCCCAATATACTCTCCTCAGCTTCTCCCCACCCCCAATATACCCTCCTCCCTCCAACACTCCCAATATACCCTCCTCCTCCCGACTCCCTATATAACTACCTTCCCCTTCTCCCCATATACCCACCTCCCCCCCACTCCCTATATACCCCCCCACTCCCTATATACCCACCTCCCCCCCACTCCCTATATACCCACCTCCCCCCCACTCCCTATATACCCACCTCCCCCCCACTCCCTATATACCCACCTCCCCCCACACTCCCAAAATACCCACCTCCCCCCACACTCCCAATATACCCTTCTCCCCCCACACTCCCAATATACCCTCCTCCCCCCACACTCTCCTCCTCAGTTTCTCCCCACACTCCCAATATACCTTCCCCCACTTCCAATATACCCTCCCCCACTCCCTATAAATCCACCTCCCCCCCAACTCCCTATATAACCTCCTCCCCCACACTCCCAATATACCCTCCTCCCCCCACTCCCTATATACGCTCCTACTCCCCCCACACTCCCAATATACCCTCTTACTCCCCCCACTCCCTATATACCCTCCTACTCCCCCCACTCACAAGATACTACTCCCCCCACTCCATATATACCCTCCTACTCCCCCCACTCCCTATATACCCTCCTACTCCCCCCACTCCCTATATACCCACCTACTCCCCCCATTCCCTATATACCCTCCTCCCCCCACTCTCTATATACCCTCCTCCCCCCCTCCCTATATACCCTCCTCCCCCCACTCCCTATATACCCTCCTCCCCACACTCCCTATATACCCTCCTCCCCCCACACTCCCAATATACCCTCCTCCCCCCACACTCCCAATATACCCTCCTCTCCCTACACTCCCAATATACCCTCCTCCCCCCACACTCCCAATATACCCTCCTCCCCCACACTCCCAATATACCCTCCTCCCCCCACACACCCAATATACCCTCCTCCCCCCACACTCCCAATATACCCACTTCCCCCCACACTCCCAATATACCCTCCTCCCCCCCTCCCTATATACCCTCCTCCCCACACTCCCTATATACCCTCCTCCCCCCACACTCCCAATATACCCTCCTCCCCCCACACTCCCAATATACCCTCCTCCTCCTACACTCCCAATATACCCTCCTCCCCCCACACTCCCAATATACGCTCCTCCCCCCACACTCCCAATATACCCTCCTCCCCCGACACTCCCAAAATACCCTCCCCCCCCCCACACTCCCAATATACCCTCCTCCCCCCACAATCCCAATATACCCTCCTCAGCTTCTCCCCACACTCCCAATATACCATCCCCCTACTTCCTATATACCCTCCCCCCCACACCCTATATACCCACCTCCTCCCCACTTTTATATACCCCCCCGGACTCTCTATATACCCTCCTCCCCCACTCCCTATATACCCTCCTCCCCCACTCCCTATATACCCTCCTCCCCCACACTCCAATATACCCTCCTCCCCCCACACTCCCAATATACCCTCCTCCTCAGCTTCTCCCCACACTCCCAATATACCCTCCTACAACTCCCACACTCCCTATATACCCTCACCCCGACTCCCTATATACCCTCCCCTCACACCCTATATACCCACCTCCCCCCCACGTTTTATATACCCACCCCCCCAACTCCCTATATATCCTCCTCCCCCACTCCCTATATACCCTCCTCCCCCACACTCCAATATACCCTCCTCCCCCCACACTCCCAATATACCCTCCTCCCCCCACACTCCCAATATACCCTCCTCCCCCCACACTCTCCTCCTCAGTTTCTCCCCACACTCCCAATATACCTTCCCCCACTCCCAATATACCCTCCCCCACTCCCAATATACCCTCCCCCACTCCCAATATACCCTCCCCCACTCCCAAAATACCTTCCCCCCACTCCCTATAAATCCACCTCCCCCAACTCCCTATATAACCTCCTCCCCCACACTCCCAATATACCCTCCTCCCCCCACTCCCTATATACGCTCCTACTTCCCCCACACTCCCAATATACCCTCCTCCCCCCACACTCCCAATATACCCTCTTCCCCCCACACTCCCAATATACCCTCCTCCCCCCACACTCCCAATATACCCTCCTCCCCCACAATCCCAATATACCCTCCTCAGCTTCTCCCCACACTCCCAATATACCCTCCTACTACTCCCAATATACCATCCCCCCACTCCCTATATACCCTCCTCCCCCACTCCCTATATACCCTCCTCCCCCACACTCCAATATACCCTCCTCCCCCCACAATCCCAATATACCCTCCTCCTCAGCTTCTCCCCACACTCTCAATATACCCTCCTACTACTCCCAATATACCATCCCCCCACTCCCTATATACCCTCCTCCCCCCACTCCCTATATACCCTCCTCCCCCACACTCCAATATACCCTCCTCCCCCCACAATCCCAATATACCCTCCTCCTCAGCTTCTTTTCTCCCCACACTCCCAATATACCCTCCTACTACTCCCAATATACCATCCCCCCACTCCCTATATACCCTCCCCCCCACACCCTATATACCCACCACCCCCCCACACTCCCAATATACACTCCTCCCCCCACACTCCCAATATACCCTCCTCCCCCCACAATGCCAATATACCCTCCTCAGCTTCTCCCCACACTCCCAATATACCCTCCTACTACTCCCAATATACCATCCCCCCACTCCCTATATACCCTCCTCCCCCACACTCCAATATACCCTCCTCCCCCCACACTCCCAATATACCCTCCTCCTCAGCTTCTCCCCACACTCCCAATATACCCTCCTACTACTCCCACACTCCCAATTTACCCTCCTCCCCCCACACTCCCAATATACCCTCCTCCTCAGCTTCTCCCCACACTCCCAATACACCCTCCCCCCAATCCCTATATATCCACCTCCCCCCCCCAACTCCCTATATACCCTCCTCCCCCACACTCCCAATTTACCCTCCTCCCCCCACACTCCCAATATACCCTCCTCTTCAGCTTCTCCCCACACTCCCAATATACCCTCCCCCACTCCCAATATACACTCCCCCACTACCAATATACCCTCCCCCCCACTCCCTATATATCCACCTCCCCCCCCCAACTCCCTATATACCCTCCTCCCCCACACTCCCAATATACCCACCTCCTCCCACTCCCAATATACCCTCCTACTCCCCCCACGCTCCCAATATACCCTCTTACTCCCCCCACTCCCTATATACCCTCCTACTCCCCCCACACTCCCAATATACCCTCCTACTCCCCCACTCCATATATACCCTCCTCCCCCCACTCCCTATATACCCTCCTCCCCCCCACTCCCTATATACCCTACTCCCCCCACTCCCTATATACCCTCCTCCCCCCACTCCCTATATACCCTCCTCCCCCACTCCCTATATACCCTCCTCCCCCCACACTCCCAATATACCCTCCTCCTCAGCTTCTCCCCACACTCCCAATATACCCTCCTGCTACTCCCAATATACCATCCCCCTACTCCCTATATACCCTCCCCCCACACCCTATATACCCACCTCCCCCCCACTTTATATATACCCACCCCTCGACTCCCTATATACCCTCCTCCCCCACACTCCAATATACCCTCCTCCCCCCACACTCCCAATATACCCTCCTCCCCCCACACTCCCAATATACCCTCCTCCCCCCACACTCCCAATATACCCTCCTCCTCAGCTTCTCCCCACACTCCCAATATACCCTCCTACTACTCCCACACTCCCAATATACCCTCCCCCCACTCCCCATATAACCTCACCCCCACTCCCTATATACCCTCCCCCCACACCCTATATACCCACCTACCTGACTCCCTATATACCCTCCTCCCCCACTCCCTATATACCCTCCTCCCCCACACTCCAATATACCCTCCTCCCCCCACACTCCCAATATACCCTGCTCCTCAGCTTCTCCCCACACTCCCAATATACCCTCCTACTACTCCCACACTCCCAATATACCCTCCCCCCACTCCCTATATACCCTCACCCCCACTCCCTATATAACCTCCCCCCACACCCTATATACCCACCTCCCCCCACTTTTTATATACCCCCCCCCACTCCCTATATACCCTCCTCCCCCACACTCCAATATACCCTCCTCCCCCACACTCTCAATACACCTCATACCCATCCCCTGCCACCCTCCCTCCTCTCTCCCTTTCTCCTGTGCCCTTTGGAATGCTCGCTCCCTTTCTAACAAGTTCCTCTCTGTACATGACTTCTTTCTCTCTCACTCTCTGCTCCTATTTGCTATAACTGAGACCTGGCTCACTCAGTCTGACTCTGCTCTGGAAGCTGCCCCCTCGATGGTGGCCTTTCCTTCTCCCACACTCCGCGCACTGATGGCAGGGGTGGAGGCGTGGGGCTCCTGCTCTCCTCTCTCTGTCGTTACCGAACCCTTCCTATTCCTCCCTCTCTTGCTTTTCCCTCCTTTGAGGCTCACACTGTCCAGATTTTCTCTCCTCTCCCTGTTCATGTGGCGGTCATCTATCGCCCACCTACCTCTACTCATCCCCCTTCTGCCTTTCTCTCTCACTTTGAATCCTGGCTCTCTTTCTTCCTCTCCTCAGACTCCCCTGTTCTTCTCCTTGGGGACTTCAATTGCCACATTGATGACCCCTCTCTCCCTTGGGCTTCCCGCTTTCTTTCTCTAACCTCTTCTTTTGGCCTTCAACAGTGGACTGCAGCCAGCACCCACAAGGATGGCCACTACTTAGACCTGGTTTTCACTAAGAACTTCTCTCTCTCCGATTTCTCCATTTCCCCTTTTCCCCTTTTCCTCTCTCTGACCATCACCTCATCTCATTCTCTCTATCTCGCTTCTCCCCTTCTCCACCTCCATCTACACCCAGGTTCTGCAGAAACCTGCGCTCTATTCACTTACCTGACTTTCAGTCCACTTTACGCTCCTCCCTCTCCTCTCTCAGCTCTGCTACAGACCCCGACAACCTGGTCAGGAACTACAACTCTGTCTTGTCCTCCTCTCTTGATCTACATGCCCCACTAGCCCTTCTAACCCTAGACCCTGGCTAAATTCCCACACACGCATGCTGCGTTCCTCCACTCATTCCTCTGAACGCCTCTGGAGGAAGTCTCACACTCTCGCAGACTTCCTTCACTACAAATTTATGCTATCCTGTTTCAACTCTGCCCTCTCGCAAGCTAAACAAGCCTACTTTTCTGCACTAATCAACATGCACAAGTCTAACCCACGCCGACTGTTCTCTGTCTTTGATACTCTACTCAAACCACCCTCAGCTACCTCTCCTTCCTCCATCTCCGCTCAGGACTTTGCTGACTATTTTAAGGAAAAGGTGGAATCCATACGGCAGAACATCCCCTGTTTCTTCTTCCCATCCTACACCTCTTCATAACTCTCCTCCTGCCTTCCTTGACTCTTTTTCCACTGTCTCAGAGGAGGATGTGTCGCTGTTGATCGCCTCTTCTCCCTCTACCACTTGCCCTCTTGACCCCATTCCCTCCCATCTCCTAAAACCTCTTGCTCCTACTATAATCCCTATGCTCACACACATTTTTAACTCCTCCCTCTGCTCTGGAACCTTTCCATCCTCCTTCAAACATGCAACAGTCATACCATTACTCAAAAACAGCAAGCTTGACCCTACCTATCTTTCTAACTATCGACCTGTCTCCCTCCTGCCTTTTGCCTCTAAACGCCTTGAAAGTCTTGTATTCTCTCGCTTGCTCCATTTTCTCAACACCTATTCTCTCCTAGACCCTCTACAATCTGGCTTCCGCACTGCTCACTCCACGAAAACAGCCCTCACTAAAATAACTGACGACCTCCATGCTGCCAAAGACAGAGATCATTACACTCTGCTCATATTACTCGACCTCTCTGCAGCATTTGATACTGTGGATCACCCTCTTCTCCTTCACATTCTCCATACTCTTGGTATTCGGAACAAAGCTCTATCCTGGATCTCATCCAACCTCTCCCATCGTACTTTCAGTGTCTCTTCTGCTAACACCTCCTCCTCTATTGATCTCTCTGTGGGGGTACCCCAGGGCTCTGTCCTGGGACCTCTTCTCTTTTCTCTGTACACACTCTCTCTAGGTGACCTAATAACATCTTTTGGGTTTAAATATCACCTCTATGCTGACGACACACAAATATACTTTTCAACACCCGACCTTACACCTGCTTGTCACGGGAGACGCGCTTCATAACACATTTATATTTCGTGGGTCCTGATTGAGCAGAACAGGTTGAGCAAAATAAACTGAGATTTATTCCCTTGATAGGCAAACACACGACAACTGCAGAATAAACTTAATAATTACACTCACGGGTAGAGAAACAGAGGATAATGTCCAGAAAGGTGCAAAGCACCAGAAGATTGTTCTTTAAAATGTAGTCCTTTTGCAAATTGCCAAATAAATAGCCCCAGTCCAATCCTTCTGTGAATGGGCAAAGTCTTTTCTGGTTCTCTGGGATTTGCTGGAATCCCCAGGGCTAACGAAATCCTGAAGCAGGGCAAGTTTCCTTGTTGCGATGTTTTTAACCCCTTGCGTTCTGGAATCGTAGCCGCTGTACTTAGGTCTTATCCGCTTGAAGAAATCAGGTAACAGCCACAGCAATAACACAGGAATCACACCGGAATGAGGGGTACAGGCCTTTTTAAGGACAAGGGCCTGTGAAGGGATACATTAGCCTCATCCCATTGGCAAGGAATTATCTTCCTCCTATCAGAACCTGCCAGGTCACATGGACCAGTCCTACAGCCAGCTCAGGTATCTCTGAGCATGCTCAGTAAGCAGCTTGGTAGCACTGCTAAGTAAAAAGGGGCCACTCATTTCTGGGGACGCAATGTCTGAAGTTTGGGTCCCGAGGTGTGAAATATCCAGGAGGAGTAACAGGACCTGCTACTCATAAACATCCTGATTAAGTGACACTTTACGAATCTGGGATCTTTCATCCCAACAGGGGGCTCCTGTATGCATAACATTTGGTCCTTACTGCCTTGCAAAGGCAGGCAGACAAAAAAAATAGCATCCAGCCTGTACATTTTAAAACAGCAACAGAAAGGCACTTCACTGCAGGTAGAGATTAGCCTGCAAAATGGGGACAGCCATGCATATAGAATTAACCCCTTCATCCCCAACGCAAAATAGGGGTAACCAGCTGAGCCCACTGCCTTTATTAATGCGCTGATTACCCCCATTTTCGCCACACTGCTATACAGACCAATGTTTCTGAATGTCTCTCTGCTATATCATCCTGGATGGCCCTCCGTCGCCTTAAACTCAACATGGCTAAAACAGAGCTCCTCATACTTCCTCCCAAACCTGGCCCTACTACCTCCTTCCACATTACTGTTGGAACTACGATCATTCACCCAGTAGCCCAAGCACGCTGCCTAGGGGTCACACTCGACTCCTCTCTCACATTCGCCCCTCACATTCAAAACATTTCCAAAACTTGTCGCTTTTTCCTCCGCAATATCACAAAGATACGCCCTTTCCTCTGTTGCTCGACTGCTAAAACTCTGACGCAGGTCCTCATTCTCTTCCGTCTTGACTACTGTAACCTCCTGCTGTCCGGCCTTCCTGCCTCTCACCTGTCTCCCCTACAATCTCTCCTAAACGCTGCTAAACGCTGCTGCCAGAATCACTGTACTCTTTCCTAGATCTGTCTCAGCATCTCCCCTCCTGAAATCCCTCTCCTGGCTTCCAATCCAATCCCGCATCTCACACTCCATTCTCCTCCTCACTTTTAAAGCTTTACACTCTTCTGCCCCTCCTTACATCTCAGGCCTAATTTCTCGCTATGCACCATCCCGACTCTTGCGTTCTGCTCAAGGATGTCTTCTTTCTACCCCTTTTTATCTAAAGCCCTCTCCCGCCTTAAACCTTTTTCACTGACTGCCCCACACCTCTGGAATGCCCTTCCCCTCAGTACCCGACTAGCACCCTCTCTATCCACCTTTAAGACCCACCTTAAGACACACTTGCTTAAAGAAGCATACGAATAGCACTGTGAACATTCTGAACACGATACATAAAGCTTGGCCCCCTGCAGACGCACTTACCAGAACTCCCTCCTACTGTCTCTGTACGTTCTCCCTACCTATCAATTAGACTGTAAGCTCCTCGGGGCAGGGACTCCTCTTCCTTAATGTTATGTTTATGTCTAAAGCACTTATTCCCATGATCTGTTATTTATATTATCTGTTATTTATTCGATTACCACATGTATTATTACTGTGAAACGCTATGTACATTAATAGCGCTATATAAATAAAGACATACAATACAATACAATACAATATACCCTCTTCCCCCCACACTCCCAATATATCCGCCTCCCCCCCACTCCCTATATACCCTCCTCCCCCCCACTCCCTATATACCCTCCTCCCCCCCACTCCCTATATACCCTCCTCCCCCCCACTCCCTATATACCCTCCTCCCCCCACTCCCTATATACCCTCCTACCCCACTCCCTATATACCCTCCTCCCCCCACTCCCTATATGCCCTACTCCCCCCACACCCTATATACCCTCCTCCACCCACACCCTATATACCCTCCTCCCCCCAAACTCCCAATATACCCTCCTCCAAAGCTTCTCCCCACACTCCCAATATACCCTCCTACTCCACCCACACTCCCAATATACCAACCTACTCCCCCCCACTCCCTAAATACCTTCCCCCCCACACCCTATATACCCACCTCCTCCCCGACTCCCTATATACCCTCCTCCCCCCCACTCCCAATATACCCACCTCCCCCCACTCCCAATATACCCACCTCCCCCCCACTTCCAATATACCCACCTGCCCCCCCACTCCCAATATACCCTCCTCAGCTTCTCCCCACACTCCCAATATACCCTCCTACTCACCCCACATTCCCAATATACCCTCCTACTCACACCACACTCCCAATATACCCTCCTCCCCCCACTCCCTATATACCCTCCTCCCCCCACTCCCTATATACCCTCGCCCCCACACCCAATATACCCACCTCCACCCCACACCCAATATACCCACCTCCCCCCCACACCCAATATGCCCACCTCCCCCCCACACCCAATATACCCACCTCCCCCCCACACCCAATATACCCACCTCTCCCCCACTCCCAATATACCCTCCTCCCCCCAAACTTCCAATATACCCACCTCCCCCCACACTCCCAATATACCCTCCTCCCCCCACACTCCCAATATACCCTCCTCCCCCCACACTCCCAATATACCCTCCTCCTCAGCTTCTCCCCACTCCCAATATACCCCCTGCTTCTGCCCACACACCCAATATACCCACCTCCCCCCCACTCCCAATATACCCACCTCTCCCCCACTCCCAATATACCCTCCTCCCCCCAAACTTCCAATATACCCACCTCCCCCCACACTCCCAATATACCCTCCTCCCCCCACACTCCCAATATACCCACCTCCCCCCACACTCCCAATATACCCTCCTCCCCCCACACTCCCAATATACCCTACTCCCCCCACACTCCCAATATACCCTCCCCCCGTCCCTATATACCCTCCTCCACCCACTCCCAATATACCCTCCCCCCACTCCTTTTATACCCACCCCCGACTCCCTATATACCCTCCTCCCCCACACTCCAATATACCCTCCTCCCCCCACACTCCAATATACCCTCCCCCACTCCCAATATACCCTCCCCCCACTCCCTATATATCCACCCCCCCCGACTCCCTATATACACTCCTCCCCCACACTCCCAATATACCCACCTCCTCCCACTCCCAATATACCCCCTGCTTCTCCCCACACTTCCAATATACCCTCCTACTCCCCCCACACTCCCAATATACCCTCTTACTCCCCCCACTCCCCACACTCCCTATATACCCTCCTCCCCCCCACTCCCTATATACCCTCCTCCCCCCACTCCCTATATACCCTCCTCCCCCCACTCCCTATATACCTTCCTCCCCCACTCCCTATATACCCTCCTCCCCCCACTCCCTATATACCCTCCTCCTCCACTCCCTATATACCCTCCTCCCCCCACTCCCTATATACCCTCCTCCCCCCCACTCCCTATATACCCTCCTCCCCCCACTCCCTATATACCCTCCTCCCCCCACACTCCCAATATACCCTCCTCCCCCCACACTCCCAATATACCCTCCTCCCCCCACACTCCAAATATACCCTCCTCCTCAGCTTCTCCCCACACTCCCAATATACCCTTCCCCCACTCCCTATATACCCACCCCCACACCCTATATACCCACCTCCCCCCCCACTTTTTATATACACACACCCCTGACTCCCTATATACCCTCCTCCCCCCACAATCCCAATATACCCTCCACCCCTCACACTCCCAATATACCCTCCTCCCCCACACTCCCAATATACCCTCCTACTACTCCCAATATACCATCCCCTCACTCTCTATATATCCTCCCCCCCCCACACCCTATATACCCACCTCCCCCCTACTTTTTATATACCCACCCCCCGACTCTCTATATACGCTCCTCCCCCACTCCCTATATACCCTCCTACTCCCCCCACACTCCCAATAAACCCTCCTACTCCCCCCACACTCCAAATATACCCTCTTACTCCCCCCACTCCCTATATACCCTCCTACTCCCCCCACTCCCTATATACCCTCCTCCCCCCACTGTCTATATACCCTCGTCCCCCCACTCCATATATACCCTCTTCCCCCCAGTCCCTATATACTCTCCTCCCCCCACTCCCTATATACCCTCCTCCCCCCACACTCCCAATATACCCTCCTCCCCCCACAATCCCAATATACCCTCCTCCCCCCACACTCCCAATATACCCTCCTCCTCAGCTTCTCCCCACACTCCCAATATACCCTCCTCCTCAGCTTCTCCCCACACTCCCAATATACCCTCCCCCCACTACCTATATACCCTCACCCCCACTAGCTATATACCCTCCCCCCACACCCTATATACCCACCTCCCCCCACTTTTTATATAACCCCCCCGACTCCCTATATACTCTCCTCCCCCCACACTCCCAATATACCCTCCTCCCCACACACTCCCTATATACCCTCCTCCCCCCACTCCCTATATACCTTCCTCCCCCACTCCCTATATACCCTCCTCCCCCCACTCCCTATATACCCTCCTCCTCCACTCCCTATATACCCTCCTCCCCCCACTCCCTATATACCCTCTTCCCCCCCACTCCCTATATACCCTCCTCCCCCCACTCCCTTTATACCCTCCTCCCCCCACTCCCTATATACCCTCCTCCCCCCACACTCCCAATATACCCTCCTCCCCCCACACTCCCAATATACCCTCCTCCCCCCACACTCCAAATATACCCTCCTCCTCAGCTTCTCCCCACACTCCCAATATACCCTTCCCCCACTCCCTATATACCCACCCCCACACCCTATATACCCACCTCCCCCCCCACTTTTTATATACACACCCCCCTGACTCCCTACATACCCTCCTCCCCCACTCCCTATATACCCTCCTCCCCAACACTCCAATATACCCTCCTCCCCCCACAATCCCAATATACCCTCCACCCCTCACACTCCCAATATACCCTCCTCCCCCACACTCCCAATATACCCTCCTACTACTCCCAATATACCATCCCCCCACTCTCTATATATCCTCCCCCCCCACACCCTATATACCCACCTCCCCCTACTTTTTATATACCCACCCCCGACTCTCTATATACGCTCCTCCCCCACTCCCTATATACCCTCCTACTCCCCCCACACTCCCAATATACCCTCCTAATCCCCCCACACTCCAAATATACCCTCTTACTCCCCCCACTCCCTATATACCCTCCTACTCCCCCCACTCCCTATATACCCTCCTCCCCCCACTCTCTATATACCCTCGTCCCCCCACTCCATATATACCCTCTTCCCCCCACTCCCTATATACTCTCCTCCCCCCACTCCCTATATACCCTCCTCCCCCCACACTCCCAATATACCCTCCTCCCCCCACACTCCCAATATACCCTCCTCCCCCCACACTCCCAATATACCCTCCTCCTCAGCTTCTCCCCACACTCCCAATATACCCTCCTCCTCAGCTTCTCCCCACACTCCCAATATACCCTCCCCCCACTACCTATATACCCTCACCCCCACTAGCTATATACCCTCCCCCCACACCCTATATACCCACCTCCCCCCACTTTTTATATAACCCCCCCGACTCCCTATATACTCTCCTCCCCCCACACTCCCAATATACCCTCCTCCCCCCACACTCCCTATATACTCTCCTCCCCCCACACTCCCAATATACCCTCCTCCCCCCACACTCCCAATATACCCTCCTCCCCACACTCCCAATATACCCTCCTCCTCAGCTGCTCCCCACACTCCCAATATACCCTCTTACTACTCCCACACTCCCAATATACCCTCCCCCCACTCCCTATATACCCTCCCATTTCTATTTACCCATCTTCCCCAATGACTCCCTATATACCCTCCTCCCCCACACTCCCAATATACCCACCTCCTCCCACTCCCAATATACCCTCCTCCCCCCACTCCCTATATACCCTCCTCCCCCCACCCTATATACCCTCCTCCCCCCCACTCCCTATATACCCTCCTCCCCCCCACTCCCTATATACCCTCCTCCCCCCCACTCCCTATATACCCTCCTCCCCCCACTCCCTATATACCCTCCTCCCCCCACTCCCTATATACCCTCCTCCCCCCACTCCCTATATACCCTCCTCCCCCCACTCCCTATATACCCTCCTCCCCCCACTCCCTATATACCCTCCTCCCCCCACTCCCTATATACCCTCCTCCCCCCACTCCCTATATACCCTCCTCCCCCCACTCCCTATATACCCTCCTCCCCCCACTACCTATATACCCTCCTCCCCCCACACCCTATATATCCTCCTACCCCCACACTCCCAATATACCCTCCTCCTCAGCTTCTCCCCACACTACCAATATACCCTCCTACTACTCCCACACTCCCAATATACCCTCCTACTCCCCCCACACTCCCAATATACCCACCTCCCCCCCGACTCCCTATATACCATCCTCCCCCCACACTCCCAATATACCCACCTCCCCCCACTCCCAATATACCCACCTCCCCCCCACTCCCAATATACCCACCTGCCCCCCCACTCCCAATATACCCTCCTCCTCAGCTTCTCCCCACACTCCCAATATACCCTCCTACTCACACCACACTCCCAATATACCCTCCTCCCCCACTCCCTATATACCCTCCTCCCCCCACTCCCTATATACCCTTCCCCCCACACCCAATATACCCACCTCCCCCCCACACCCAATATACCCACCTCCCCCCCACACCCAATATACCCTCCTCCCCCACACTCCCAATATATCCTCCTCCTCAGCTTCTCCCCACACTCCCAATATACCCTCCTACTACTCCCAATATACCATCCCCCCACTCTCTATATACCCTCCTCCCCCACTCCCTATATACCCTCCTCCCCAACACTCCAATATACCCTCCTCCTACCACACTCCCAATATACCCTCCTCCTCAGCTTCTCCCCACACTCCCAAAATACCCCCCTACTACTCCCAGACTCCCTATATACCCTCACCCCCACTCCCTATATACCCTCACCCCCACTCCCTATATACCCTCCCCCCACACCCTATATACCCTCCTACCCCCACACTCCCAATATACCCTCCTCCTCAGCTTCTCCCCACCCTACCAATATACCCTCCTACTACTCCCACACTCCCAATATACCCTCCTACTCCCCCCACACTCCCAATATACCCACCTACTCCCCCCCACTCCCTATATACCCTCCCCCCACACCCTATATACCCACCTCCCCACCGACTCCCTATATACCCTCCTCCCCCCCACTCCCAATATACCCACCTCCCCCCCACTCCCAATATACCCACCTCCCCCCCACTCCCAATATACCCACCTCCCCCCCACTCCCAATATACCCACCTGCCCCCCCACTCCCAATATACCCTCCTCCTCAGCTTCTCCCCACACTCCCAATATACCCTCCTACTCACACCACACTCCCAATATACCCTCCTCCCCCCACTCCCTATATACCTTCCTCCCCCCACTCCCTATATACCCTCCCCCCCCACACCCAATATACCCACCTCCCCCCCACACCCAATATACCCACCTCCCCCCCACACCCAATATACCCACCTCCCCCCCACACCCAATATACCCACCTCCCCCCCACACCCAATATACCCACCTCCCCCCCACACCCAATATACCCACCTCCCCCACACTCCCAATATACCCTCCTCCTCAGCTTCTCCCCACACTCCCAATATACCCTCCTACTACTCCCAATATACCATCCCCCCACTCTCTATATACCCTCCCCCCCAGACCCAATATACCCACCTCCCCCCCACTTTTTATATATCCACCTCACAACTCTCTATATACCCTTCTCCCCCACTCCCTATATACCCTCCTCCCCCACACTCCAATATACCCTCCTCCCCCCACACTCCCTATATACCCTCCCCCCACTCCCTATATATCCACCCCCCCCGACTCCCTATATACCCTCCTCCCTCACACTCCCAATATACCCACCTCCTCCCACTCCCAATATACCCCCTGCTTCTCCCCACACTTCCAATATACCCTCCTACCCCCCTCCCCACTCCCAATATACCATCTTACTCCCCCCACTCCCTATATACCCTCCTACTCCCCCCACTCCCTATATACCCTCCTCCCCCCACTCCCTATATACCCTCCTCCCCCCCACTCCCTATATACCCTCCTCCCCCCACTCCCTATATACCCTCCTCCCCCACTCCTTATATACCCTCCTCCCCCCACTCCGTATATACCCTCCTCCCCCCACTCCCTATATACCCTCCTCCCCCCACTCCCTATATACCCTCCTCCCCCCACTCCCTATATACCCTCCTCCCCCCACTCCCTATATATCCTCCTCCCCCCACACTCTCAATATACCCTACTCCCCCCACACTCCCAATATACCCTCCTCCCCCCACACTCCCAATATACCCTCCCCCTCAGCTTCTCCCCACACTCCCAATATACCCTCCCCCCACTCCCTATATACCCACCCCCCACACCCTATATACCCACCTCCCCCCCACTTTTTATATACACACCCCCCCGACTCCCTATATACCCTCCTCCCCCACTCCCTATATACCCTCCTCCCCAACACTCCAATATACCCTCCTCCCCCCACACTCCCAATATACCCTCCACCCACCACACTCCCAATATACCCTCCTCCCCCACACTCCCAATATACCCTCCTACTACTCCCAATATACCATCCCCCCACTCTCTATATACCCTCCCCCCCACACCCTATATACCCACCTCCCCCCCACTTTTTATATACCCACCCTGACTCTCTATATACGCTCCTCCCCCACTCCCTATATACCCTCCTACTCCCCCCACACTCCCAATATACCCTCCTACTCCCCCCACAATCCAAATATACCCTCTTATTCCCCCCACTCCCTATATACCCTCCTACTCCCCCCACTCCCTATATACCCTCCTACTCCCCCCACTCCCTATATACCCTCCTCCCCCCACTCCCTATATACCCTCCTCCCCCCACTCATATATACCCTCTTCCCCCCACTCCCTATATACTCTCCTCCCCCACTCCCTATATACCCTCCTTCCCCCACACTCCCAATATACCCTCCTCCCCCCACACTCCCAATATACCCTCCTCCTCAGCTTCTCCCCACACTCCCAATATACCATCCCCCCAGTCCCTATATACCCTCCCGCCCACACCCTATATACCCACCTCCCCCCCACTTTTTATATACACACACCCCCCGACTCCCTATATACCCTCCTCCCCCACTCCCTATATACCCTCCTCCCAACACTCCAATATACCCTCCTCCCCCCACACTCCCAATATACCCTCCTCCTCAGCTTCTCCCCACACACCCAAAATACCCCCCTACTACTCCCACACTCCCTATAGACTCTCACCCCCACTCCCTATATACCCTCCCCCCCACACCCTATATACCCATCTCCCCGACTCCCTATATACCCTCCTCCCCCCCTCCTCAGCTTCTCCCCACACTCCCAATATACCCTCCTCCTCAGCTTCTCCCCACACTCCCAATATACCCTCCCCCCACTACCTATATACCCTCACCCCCACTCCCTATATACCCTCCCTCCACACTCTATATGCCCACCTCCCCCCCACTTTTTATGTACCCCCCCGACTCCCTATATACTGTCCTCCCCCCACACTCCCAATATACCCTCCTCCCCCCACACTCCCTATATACTCTCCTCCCCCCACACTCCCAATATACCCTCCTCCCCCCACACTCCCAATATACCCTCCTCCCCACACTCCCAATATACCCTCCTCCTCAGCTTCTCCCCACACTCCCAATATACCCTCTTACTACTCCCACACTCCCATTATACCCTCCCCCCACTCCCTATATACCCTCCCCCCACTCCCTATATACCCTCCCATTTCTATTTACCCACCTTCCCCCCCCGACTCCCTATATACCCACCTCCCCCCGACTCCCTATATACCCTCCTTCCCCACTCCCTATATACCCTCCTCCCCAACACTCCAATATACCCTCCTCCCCCCACACTCCCAATATACCCTCCACCCACCACACTCCCAATATACCCTCCTCCCCCACACTCCCAATATAACCTCCTACTACTCCCAATATACCATACCCCCACTCTCTATATACCCTCCCCCCCACACCCTATATACCCACCTCCCCCCCACTTTTTATATACCCACCCCCGACTCTCTATATACGCTCCTCCCCCACTCCCTATATACCCTCCTACTCCCCCCACACTCCCAATATACCCTCCTACTCCCCCCACAATCCAAATATACCCTCTTACTCCCCCCACTCCCTATATACCCTCCTACTCCCCCCACTCCCTATATACCCTCCTCCCCACACTCCCAATATACCCTCCTCCTCAGCTTCTCCCCACACTCCCAATATACCCTCTTACTACTCCCACACTCCCATTATACCCTCCCCCCACTCCCTATATACCCTCCCCCCACTCCCTATATACCCTCCCATTTATATTTACCCACCTTCCCCCCCCCGACTCCCTATATACCCACCTCCCCCCGACTACCTATATACCCTCCTACCCCACTCCCTATATACCCTCCTCCCCAACACTCCAATATACCCTCCTCCCCCCACACTCCCAATATACCCTCCACCCACCACACTCCCAATATACCCTCCTCCCCCACACTCCCAATATAACCTCCTACTACTCCCAATATACCATCCCCCCACTCTCTATATACCCTCCCCCCCACACCCTATATACCCACCTCCCCCCCACTTTTTATATACCCACCCCCGACTCTCTATATACGCTCCTCCCCCACTCCCTATATACCCTCCTACTCCCCCCACACTCCCAATATACCCTCCTACTCCCCCCACAATCCAAATATACCCTCTTACTCCCCCCACTCCCTATATACACTCCTACTCCCCCCACTCCCTATATACCCTCCTACTCCCCCCACTCCCTATATACCCTCCTCCCCCCACTCCCTATATACCCTCGTCCTCCCACTCCATATATACCCTCTTCCCCCCACGCCCTATATACTCTCCTCCCCCACTCCCTATATACCCTCCTCCCCCCACACTCCCAATATACCCTCCTCCCCCCACACTCCCAATATACCCTCCTCCTCAGCTTCTCCCCACACTCCCAATATACCATCTCCCCACTCCCTATATACCCTCCCGCCCACACCCTATATACCCACCTCCCCCCCACTTTTTATATACACCCCCCCGACTCCCTATATACCCTCCTCCCCCACTCCCTATATACCCTCCTCCCAACACTCCCAATATACCCACCTCCTCCCACTCCCAATATACCCTCCTCCCCCCACTCCCTATATACCCTCCTCCCCCCCACTCCCTATATACCCTCCTCCCCCCACCCTATATACCCTCCTCCTCCCACTCCCTATATACCCTCCTCCCCCCCACTCCCTATATACCCTCCTCCCCCCCACTCCCTATATACCCTCCTCCCCCCCACTCCCTATATACCCTCCTCCCCCCACTCCCTATATACCCTCATCCCCCCACTACCTATATACCCTCCTCCCCCCACTCCCTCTATACCCTCCTCCCCCCACACCCTATATACCCTCCTACCTCCACACTCCCAATATACCCTCCTCCTCAGCTTCTCCCCACACTACCAATATACCCTCCTACTACTCCCACACTCCCAATATACCCTCCTACTCCCCCCACACTCCCAATATACCCACCTACTCCCCCCACTCCCTATATACCCTCCCCCCCACACCCTAAATACCCACCTCCCCCCAGACTCCCTATATACCCTCCTCCCCCCCACTCCCAATATACCCACATCCCCCCACTCCCAATATACCCACCTCCCCCCCACTCCCAATATACCCACCTGCCCCCCCACTCCCAATATACCCTCCTCCTCAGCTTCTCCCCACACTCCCAATATACCCTCCTACTCACACCACACTCCCAATATACCCTCCTCCCCCCAACTCCCTATATACCCTCCTCCCCCACTCCCTATATACCCTCCTCCCAACACTCCCAATATACCCACCTCCTCCCACTCCCAATATACCCTCCTCCCCCCCACTCCCTATATACCCTCCTCCCCCCACTCCCTATATACCCTCCTCCTCCCACTCCCTATATACCCTCCTCCCCCCCACTCCCTATATACCCTCCTCCCCCCCACTCCCTATATACCCTCCTCCCCCCCACTCCCTATATACCCTCCTCCCCCCACTCCCTATATACCCTCATCCCCCCACTACCTATATACCCTCCTCCCCCCACTCCCTCTATACCCTCCTCCCCCCACACCCTATATACCCTCCTACCTCCACACTCCCAATATACCCTCCTCCTCAGCTTCTCCCCACACTACCAATATACCCTCCTACTACTCCCACACTCCCAATATACCCTCCTACTCCCCCCACACTCCCAATATACCCACCTACTCCCCCCACTCCCTATATACCCTCCCCCCCACACCCTAAATACCCACCTCCCCCCAGACTCCCTATATACCCTCCTCCCCCCCACTCCCAATATACCCACATCCCCCCACTCCCAATATACCCACCTCCCCCCCACTCCCAATATACCCACCTGCCCCCCCACTCCCAATATACCCTCCTCCTCAGCTTCTCCCCACACTCCCAATATACCCTCCTACTCACACCACACTCCCAATATACCCTCCTCCCCCCACTCCCTATATACCCTCCTCCCCCCACTCCCTATATACCCTCCCCCCCACACCCAATATACCCACCTCCCCCCACACCCAATATACCCACCTCCCCCCCACACCCAATATACCCACCTCCCCCCCACACCCAATATACCCACCTCCCCCCCACACCCAATATACCCACCTCCCCCCACACTCCCAATATACCCACCTCCCCCCACACTCCCAATATACCCTCCTCCCCCCCACACCCAATATACACTCCTCCCCCCCACTCCCTATATACACTCCTCCCCCCCTCTCCCTATATACCCTCCTCCCCCCACTCCCTATATACCCTCCTCCCCCCACTCCCTATATACCCTCCTCCCCCCACTCCCTATATACCCTCCTCCCCCCACTCCCTATATACCCTCCTCCCCCCACTCCCTATATACCCTCCTCCCCCCACACTCCCAATATACCCTCCTCCCCCCACACTCCCAATATACCCTCCTCCCCCCACACTCCCAATATACCCTCCTCCTCAGCTTCTCCCCACACTCCCAATATACCCTCCCCCCACTCCCTATATACCCACCACCCACACCCTATATACCCACCTCCCCCCACTTTTTATATACACAACCCCCCGACTCCCTATATACCCTCCTCCCCCACTCCCTATATACCCTCCTCCCCAACACTCCAATATACCCTCCTCCCCCCACACTCCCAATATACCCTCCACCCCCCACACTCCCAATATACCCTCCTCCCCCACACTCCCAATATACCCTCCTACTCCCCCCACAATCCCAATATACCATCCCCCCGTCCCTATATACCCTCCTCCCCCCACTCCCAATATACCCTCCCCCCACTCCCAATATAACCTCCCACCACACCCTATATACCCTCAACCCCACTCCCTATATACCCTCCCCCATTTCTATTTACCCACCTTCCCCCCGACTCCCTATATACCCCTCCCCCCCACACTCCCAATATACCCTCCTCCCCCCACACTCCCAATATACCATCCTCCCCCACACTCCCAATATACCCTCCTCCCCCCACATTCTCCTCAGCTTCTCCCCACACTCCCAATATACCCTCCCCCACTCCCAATATACCCTCCCCCCACTCCCTATATATCCACCTCCCCCCCCCGACTCCCTATATACCCTCCTCCCCAACACTCCCAATATACCCACCTCCTCCCACTCCCAATATACCCCCCTGCTTCTCCCCACACTCCCAATATACCCTCCTTCTCCACCCACACTCCCAATATACCCTCTTACTCCCCCCACTCCCTATATACCATCCTACTCCCCCCACTCCCTATATACCCTCCTCCCCCCACTCCCTATATACCCTCCTACTCCCACTCCCTATATACCCACCTCCCCCCAACTCCCAATATACCACCTCCTCAGCTTCTCCCCACACTCCCAATATACCCTCCTACTCACTCCACACTCCTAATATACCCTCCTCCCCCCACTCCCTATATACCCTCCTCCCCCCACTCCCTATATACCCTCCCCCCAAACCCAATATACCCACCTCCCCCCCACACCCATTATACCCACCTCCCCCCCACACCCAATATACCCACCTCCTCCCCACACCCAATATACCCACCTCCCCCCCACACCCAATATACCCACTTCCCCCCCACACCCAAAATACCCACCTCCCCCCCACTCCCAATATACCCACCTCCCCCCCACTCCCAATATACCCACCTCCCCCCCACACCCAATATACCCACCTCCCCCCCACTCCCAATATACCCACCTCTCCCCCACTCCCAATATACCCACCTCCCCCACACTCCCAATATACCCTCCTCCCCCACACTCCAATATACCCTCCTCCCCCCACATTCCAATATACCCTCCTCCCCCCACACTCCCAATATACCCTCCTCCCCCCACACTCCCAATATACCCTCCTCCCCCCACACTCTCCTCAGCTTCTCCCCAAACTCCCAATATACCCTCCCCCCACTCCCTATATATCCACCTCCCCCCACTCCCTATATATCCACCTCCCCCCCCAACTCCCTATATACCCTCCTCCCCCACACTCCCAATATACCCACCTCCTCCCACTCCCAATATACCCCCCTGCTTCTCCCCACACTCCCAATATACCCCCCTTCTCCCCCCACACTCCCAATATACCCTCTTACTCCCCCCACTCCCTATATACCCTCCCCCCACACCCTATATACCCACCTCCCCTCCGACTCCCTATATACCCTCCTCCCCCCACTCCCAAAATACCCACCTCCCCCCACTCCCAATATACCCACCTCCCCCCCACTCCCAATATACCCACCTGCCCCCCCACTCCCAATATACCCTCCTCCTCAGCTTCTCCCCACACTCCCAATATACCCTCCTACTCACACCACACTCCCAATATACCCTCCTCCCCCCACTCCCTATATACCCTCCTCCCCCCACTCCCTATATACCCACCTCCCCCGCACACCCAATATACCCTCCTACTCCCCGCACTCCCTATATACCCTCCTCCCCCCACTCCCTATATACCCTCCTCCCCCCCACTCCCTATATACCCTTCTCCCCCCACTCCCTATATACCCTCCTCCCCCCACTCCCTATATACCCTCCTCCCCCCACTCCCTATATACCCTCCTCCCCCCACTCCCTATATACCCTCCTCCCCCCACACTCCCAATATACCCTCCTCCCCCCACACTCCCAATATATCCTCCTCCCCCCACAATCCCAATATACCCTCCTCAGCTTCTCCCCACACTCCCAATATACCCTCCTACTACTCCCAATATACCATCCCCCCACTCCCTATATACCCTCCCCACCACACCCTATATACCCACCTCCCCCCCACTTTTTATATACCCACCCCCCGACTCTCTATATACCCTCCTCCCCCACTCCTTATATACCCTCCTTCCCCACTCCAACATACCCTCCTCCCCCCACACTCCCAATATACCCTCCCACCACACCCTATATACCCTCAACCCCACTCCCTATATACCCTCCCCCATTTCTATTTACCCACCTTCCCCCCGACTCCCTATATACCCCTCCCCCCGACTCCCTATATACCCTCCTCCCCCACACTCCCAATATACCCACCTCCTCCCACTCCCAATATACCTTCCTCCCACTCCCAATATACCCCCTGCTTCTCCCCACACTCCCAATATACCCTCCTACTCCCCCCACACTCCCAATATACCCTCCTCCCCCCACACTCCCAATATACCCTCCTCCCCCCACTCCCAATATACCCTCCTCCTCAGCTTCTCCCCACACTCCCAATATACCCTCCTACTACTCGTACACTCCCAATATACCCTCCTCCCCCCACACTCCCAATATACCCTCCTCAGATTCTCCCCACATTCCCAATATACCCTCCCCCACTCCCAATATACCCACCCCGACTCCCTATATACCCTCCTCCCCCACTCCCTATATACCCTCCTCCCCCACACTCCAATATACCCTCTTACTCCCCCCACACCCTATATACCCTCCTACTCCCCCCACTCCCTATATACCCTCCTCCCCCCCACTCCCTATATACCCTCCCCCCCCACTCCCTATATACCCTTATCCCCCCACTCCCTATATACCCTCCTCCCCCCACTCCCTATTTTCCCTCTTCCCCCCACTCCCTATATACCCTCCTCCCCCCACACTCCCAATATACCCTCCTCCCCCCACACTCAAATATACCCTTCTCCTCAGCTTCTCACCACACTCCCAATATACCCTCCTACAACTCCCAATATACCATCCCCCCACTCCCTATATACCCTCCCCCCCACACCCTAAATGTGGGATGGCCAAATGGGGTGCAACCCCTTTAATACTGGGCCACCCCCTTTCTCCCTCTACACCTCCCCTTCTTAATGGGTAACCTGTGGCCCACTGGCCCTAACGGGAAGTGGGGCACTACTGACACCATTAATGAATTCAGTCTTAGAGGGATAGTCCTGGCGTGAAAGTCCATCAGCATTGCTGTTTTCACTGCCCTTTTTGTGCTGAATGGTAAATTCAAATTCTTGTAAAGCCAAGCTCCATCTCAGCAACTTGGCATTTTCCCCTGACACCCTCTGTAGCCAACTCAGAGGGTTGTGGTCCGTGATGACCGTGAAAGCCCTCCCATATACATAGGGCTGGAGCTTTTTGAGTGCCCACACAATGGCCAAGCACTCCTTCTCAATAGTGGCATATGCCACCTCCCTGGGGAGCAGTTTGCGACTGAGATACACCACAGGGTGCTCCTTGCCATCGTCCCCCACCTGGCTCAGTACAGCTCCAATACCAAAGTCTGAGGCATCAGTCTGTATGAGGAAATGTTTGGTATTGTCTGGGGCAGCAAGTATGGGGGCTCCAGCAAGCGCAATTTTCAGTGCCTGGAAAGCAGTTTCACAGGCAGGAGTCCAGGTAATAAGCACAGGCAGTTGCTTCTTAGTCAGATCAGTCAGCGGTTTGGCCAGGGCGCTGTACTGTTGGACAAATTTCCTATAGTACCCTGCGGTGCCCAAAAAGGCCATGACCTGTTTCTTGTTTTTTGGAACAGGCCACTGAGCTATGGCTTCTACCTTGGCTGGCTCTGGTTTTAGATGCCCTCCACCCACCCTGTGCCCAAATTACAGGACTTCTGCCATCCCTACCATACACTTAGTGGGTTTTAAGGTAAGCCCAGCCTCCCTGATCCTATCCAGCACCGCAGCTACATGTCCTATGTGGGATTCCCAGGAATTACTAAAGACAGCAATGTCATCTAAGTAAGCCCTGGCATAGCTCTGCATCCCTTCCAGTAACCTATTGACCAGGCGTTGAAAGGTAGCCAGGGCATTCTTCATCCCAAATGGCATCCCCAAAAACTCATAGAGGCCACTTGGAGTGATGAATGCTGACTTCTCCCTAGCCTCCAGGGTCAGTGGGATTTGCCAATAGCCTTTGCTCAAATCCATGGTGGTCAGATAATTTGCCCCCGCGAGTTCATCTAGTAACTCATCCATGCGGGGCATGGGGTAAGCATCTGACACCGTCCCAGCGTTGAGCAACAGGTAGTCCACACAAAACCGGGTGGTCTTGTCCTTTTTAGGGACTAGGACTACTGGACTTGCCCAAGGGCTCTGGGACGGAGTAATTACCCCTAGGGTCAGCATCTCCTCTATCTCTCT
Source organism: Ascaphus truei (assembly GCF_040206685.1). Lineage (NCBI taxonomy): Eukaryota > Metazoa > Chordata > Amphibia > Anura > Ascaphidae > Ascaphus > Ascaphus truei. Next base: position 4,547,622 of record NC_134496.1, on the reverse strand, counting down.
CTCCATACTTGTCTTGACTTCTGCTGACACTCTATAAGCGTGCTTATGCAGAGGCTGCAGGTCCCCTGTGTGCACTGGGTGTTTTGTGAGATGTGTGGTCCCTGGCATGTCAGTGAAGAGGGCGCTAAACTGAGCTAGCATGTCCCTGGCTTCTCCCTTCTGCCTAGCACTCAACTGTGCCCCTATCTCTACCTGCTCAACAGTGTTTCCCTGTCTAGCCTCCCCTAGAAGATCAGGCAGAGCATTGCTCGCCGGATCCTCCAGCAGTGGGCTACAAATGTCCAGCACTGCTCCCATACTCGGTGCTCTGTATTCCTTCAACATGTTGATGTGGTATGTCTTGTGCCTCTCAGGCGCTACCTGTACAACATAGTTGCACTCATTCACCTTTCGGATAACCGGGTACGGTCCCGACCAGGCAGCCATCAGCTTGTTCTCCCGAGTGGGTTTGAGAATAAGCATCTGCTGTCCTGGGATGAATTCCCTGCTACGGGCCTGCTGGTCATACCATTGCTTTTGCTTGGTCTGAGCAGCCCTGAGGTGGTCCTGGGCCACCCCCATGAGCATCTCTAACCGATCTCTGAGATCTACTACATACTGGATCACTGAAGCATCAGTAGCAGTAGTCTCCCCTTCCCATCCCTCGCGGAATAGGTCCAGAGGTCCACGTACCCTGCGGCCATATAGTATCTCGAAGGGGGAGAAGCCTGTAGATTCTTGCGGTACCTCTCGGTATGCAAACAGCAAGTGCTGCAGGTGAATCTCCCAATCTTTCCCCTCCCCCTCTATAAAGGTCCGAAGCATCTGCTTCAGGGTACCGTTAAACCTTTCACATAATCCGTTTGTCTGGGGATGGTAAGGGGTAGTGCGCCAGTGCTGTACACCGCATGCATCCCAGAGACAATGTAACAGTTCACTCATGAACTGCGACCCCTGATTGGTTAGGATCTCACTAACCTACCCTAGAGAAAATGTTCAGCAAAGCTGCTGCCACTGTCTTGGCACTTATGGTGCCAAGCGCTACCGCCTCAGGGTACCGGGTGGCAAAATCCACCACCGTGAGGATGTAGCGCTTCCCTGACCTGCTAGGAATCATGAGGGGTCCTATAAGGTCCATCGCTACCTTCTGGAAGGGTTCCCCTATTATCGGTAGGGGTCTCAGGGGTGCCTTCACACGGTCGCCCGCCTTACCCACTCACTGCCAGGCATCACAAGAGCGGCAGAAATTGCTCGCATCTCGGGATGCCCCCGGCCAGTAGTAACGCTGTAATAACCGGGCTCGCGTTCTGGTGACCCCCTGATGTCCCGCTAACGGAATAGTGTGAGCTAACCGTAACAATTGCTGTCGGTACCCCTGGGGCACTACTAGCTGTCGCTTACCGGTCAATCCCTCCTCTATCCCCGGGTTCCCTTCCTTTCTGTACAGGAGTCCCTTATGCCTTAGGCAGCGCTCAGTGCCTTCCCCTGCCTGAGATTCGGACGCCCGAAGTCTCACGCCGGCCAGGGTAGGGTCTGTCTTCACTACCTCCCTAAACTGGGCTCCTAAGTCTGGCCACCCCCCAGTCAGGTCATTGTCAGGGGAATGGGGCAGGGTGAGAGGGAACAGTAAGTCAGCCTGTGGTTGCAACTGATCCTGGCTTACCTCCCCGGGCTCCTCTGCGCCCTCCGCTAACGTTGGTCCCAAAGGCTGGGGGACTGGAGTGGCCGCCGCCGGCATTGCCGGTGTCTGGCTCCGGGTAACCGCCGCCACTGCAGCGGGCTGGGGCACACGGTAGTAGGTGCAGGTCATTGGTCCCAGGTCGTTGCCCAAAAGAATTTCAGCATCCAAACCGGGTAAAACCCCCACCTCCCGCACACCCTTGCCCTCCACCCAATCCAAAAAGATGCGGGCCACCTGCAAGAAATGTGGCTCTCCGTCGGCCACAGTGATCTGCATCCCAGGGCCTGGGAGCAATTCCTCTGGCCGGACCATATCAGGTCGGACCAGGGTCACTGCAGCTCCTGAATCCAGCAAGCCGACTGCTTGCCGGTCACCGACTGTGACCGGGGTGAGATGTTTGCTCCGGCAGACCGCAGGTCTGCGCTGAGATGTCCTCCGCTCCTGGCTGTAGGCACCGATGAAACCGGGATAGGGGTGACATGGGACGTCTCGCTGGGAGTTGTTTCCATGACCGGTCCTGGTTCTTTGGTGGAAGCCACCCGCACGCGGGCTACCGGCTTCGCAGCTGGGGTGCGTTGCCCTTCATGGGGTCTGTTGGAACGCAGGGGTTCCGGGCAATCTGGTCTGAGGTGACCAGTGCTATTACTGTTGTAGCACCGGCGCTCATGCCGGAGCTCTCCCGCCTTCTGTGAACTGCTGCCCGCAGGCGGCTTCTGAGTCCATTGGGGGGTACTCGCAGCTTTCTTGGCCGGCGCCGCTTTGGCGGGTGCCTTGGTGTTCATCTGGGATCGGCTGACCACATAGTCGTCTGCAAGCCTCGCAGCCTCTGTGTAAGTCTTGGGCTTTTTGTCATACACCCAAGCCCTCACCGCCGGCGGGCACTGCTGCATGAGGTGCTCCTGAAAGATGAGGTCTAGCAGGCGTTGGTAAGTCCTGGCCTCACAGCCCTCCACCCAGTGTATCTCGTATAAAGCCATGTGGGTCACATAGGTGACGTAGGTCTCCTGAGGCTTCAGGGGTAAAACCGTGCTGAAATAGCAATAGTTCTTTCAGGTGGTCATAATCATCAGCATACTCCTCTGGAAGCTCCATCATTGTCTGCTTAGCCAAGCCGGAGAGTAGCGGGTCCAAGCGTGCAACCCTGTCACGCTTGTGCTCTCCTCACAAGCGCAGAGAGAAAGGGAAGGACCCAGTAGCGAGGTGGGGAGGCCACAGGGGATACGAAGGGAGCAAGTTGCCGCGCAGCTGGGGATCGGCGCACGTAGTCACGTGACCGCGCCGCACGCATGAGAATGCGTGACGCGTCCGGAGGTGCGGTGCCTATTCAGAGACACGAGTGATCCAGCTGCATGTGCGCGCATGCTGTGACAGCAGAGCGGGAGTGCGCGCGTTCTCAGGCACCAACGCGGGGGTTGCTGGGAAGCCAACGCTTCAGAACGGGAGTCTGGAAATGGAAACCAGGAACATGGGCATGGAGTCCAGAGCACAAGGTAACATCCAGAGAAGGATTGCTTCTTGGAGAACGTCCAGACTTCTTAAAGGCATAGTAACAAAAACAGCAAGGTGCAGCGAAACTAAATAAACATAAGGGTTCTTAGTCTAATCCATTGGCCAAGGAATTATAAGCCTGCTACCACGTCAAGGTGAACCCTACTTAGCAGGTACCTACACTACCCGACGGTAAACTAACCTTAGTAGTATAAGAGTGACTGTCCCAGTCTTCCGGAATCCACAGGAGATAAGTAAAGGTCCCAAGGAGGTCCAGGCAGGTATGCGATGAGTACTAGCAGGCACCAGGGATGGTAGCAAAAGACTAATAGCAGAGAGAAAGTCAAAGAGAGGCTTACTTCCTGTCAGGTGGAAGAGGGCAGGGTTTGCCAGAAAGCATGATGGCGATGCTTGCTTCAGAATCCTTAAAGACACAGGATCTTGACTCGCAGCTAGAGGGCGGCGATCAGAAGTAAACAGGTAAGGAAGGGACACGCCACAGGGGGCGTGTTCCGCGCATCGTTACAAACCCTATACTGGGGAAGCACCCTGTACCGCCGGCACTGCGTTTCAAAGTTCTTTAAAAAGATGTCGATCTGATCAGTGCCTTCCACGTACTTGGTGAGACTGTGCTTGTCCAGTTGGAGTTCATCTTTGCGGGGTTGGACCGGGGGGCAATAAGCTGGTCTGTTCACTGCCATAGAGCTAAACTTTAGCCGCTCCTCCGCTGTCCCTCGGTCTCCCCACGTCGTAATCAGTGCCAACATTTCAGGGGTAAACGGACTGGTGGCCGCAGCCATCAGTGCCCTTCCTGTTGCACTGGCCCCGGGAGGTGCACTTGTCCCCTCCCCGGGATTCTGCCGCCCCGGCACTGGGTTCAGTCCCTGATCTCCGGGCGGCTGTACAAGAGCCAGCTGAGCCATATCCAGAGACTCTGCAAGCTCGGCTTCATGTTCCGTGATTGCGGCGATCATGTCTGCGACCTCCTGGTACTCATATTCCAGTCCATATTCACGGCACTTGTCTTTTAGCTGAGTTCTAGTCCTCAGGTAGTAGGCGTTTTACGCTTCACTCATGGTTCTGGGTCGCAGCAGGGAGGTGGTGTGACAACTTGCGTTACTTGTTGCACTAACGTGTGTTCAATATCTTTAGACCCAGGAACTTGCAATTACCATCAAGTTCCCACTAGAGCACAGTACCCCGCAGAATACTGTAATCCAGGTCCAGTTCAATCCCACCGCTGCCACCAGTTAATTTACAAGCCTGTGACGATAGCTTATGACAGGTTGTAATTTACACCAAATAACTGGGTTTGAACTGAACGAGGCTTAGATATAATAAAGTATATTTATTCCTTTGGATAGGTGAACACACGATATAGTACAGTAACAAGACAAGAAGTACACTTACTTTGGGGATGGGGGATGAGAAGTATGTTGCATAGCAATTCTCTCGCAATCAGGTACAATCAAGATGATATCAGAAGACAAAGGATAAAGGGTGGACAACAGTTTATAAACCTTTTGTAACGCTATCCTTAACATTGAGTACAGGTGATTGGATCACAATTACTGTAGCCAGTCATTAACGTGGGAACACATTTGATACATGCCCCCCAGCTAGTTGGCACATGCGCAGTTGGCCTCTAGGGTCTCATTTCTGTAATCCCACATTTGCATCCGGGATGTCAGCCAGTCTACTAAACAGAATTCCCGGCAGGATACTCTTTGTTGTAAGGTGTGAAATGGGACACTTACAGCCTGCTCTGGTTTGAGTAATCTCCGCCCTCCTGTAAACAGTGGAGGTGATAAATTCCTTTGAACAGCACTTAATTTCTAGACATTGGTACGCTTCCCTGACCAGTTGCTGCCTTATGGCCAGAGGAATTTCCTCTGGTTTTTGTCCATACCTTGGGACACAGTATTAAAGATAAAACACAAACATATTAAAATATCCTGTTCCGTTGGGTCCAGCGGGTCCAAACTTCCCAGTTCTCAATGCCGGAACTGGGACACCCTAGGGTCCAATATGCGACTTGCTACGACCCTCGGAACCGGAGTTACACAAATACACCTTAAACCGTTTCCTATTTTAATACAATAAACTCCGCTGTAAATTAAATCACGGTTTTTCACTAAATCCCCATTGAAAACAACGGGCTTCGCCGCCATAGACTTTCAATGGCAAACCGCCGCCGTTGGCGGCTATGGGAATCCGCCGCCATAGACTTTCAACGGGGCTACGCCGCCGTTGAAGTCAATGGGGGTTTTCCGCCATAGCCGGTCAATGGAGATTGGCCGCCATTGGAGTCTATGGGAAAAGTCCCGAACTTTCAAGGGGGTCCATACTCCGTCGGGTTGGTCCAAGAGGGTCAAGGATGGTTCTGCAGCGATGCCGGAGCAGTGACTACAGGTACCCCAAACCCTGGCCCTCTGGACCCTCCGGAACCGGAGCTATGGATTCCTAAATTTCAGCTTTTTACACTTAGCCGTTTTCTTGAGCCGTTTCTGCCGCCGCCATTGGAACCTATGGCGCGACCCGCTCTTCTCGGTTCGACCCTTATCGGGGGTCCAGGATTCGGGGACCCGGTTGTGGTCGAGTGGGGGGAGGCCTAGGAACTAGGGGCAAAAATAATTTTATTTCTAGGTGCTCAAGAACTGTTTATTCCCACGCCACTTGTCGTTGAACTTGACTGCTAAGTGATCAAAGCTCTCTTATTGAAAAAGTATCCGCTTTGCGGTTTGGACGGCAGCCAACTCATTCGTGGAAAGCTCCTTCGAGGAATCTCCATTGAAGTCAATGGGCCCATTGACTTACAATGGGAAACGCCGCTCCTCCTCTCGGACGCCACCTGCTGGTCTTCACAGGAAACAGGACCGAAACAGCAAGATTCGCCATTATAATGCATTGAGCCCTAATGGCGGCCTATGGGACCCTGCAAAATGGTGCCTGAAAAGGCGGGAAAATTACACAAAGGGCAATAATCACTAAAGAACTATTAACCCTTGTACTCCCAGATGGATCCTAGTGTGTGTGTGATGCAGACACTGATTAAACCAGATATTACAATAAAGCATGGGAACAGGGGAATACACATGTTCATGTCATAACAAGGGTTAAATCACATTTCTGGACCTCAGCCCAGTTAACCCCTTGTCTCCCTGGTGAGGTCAGGGGATGGCCAAATGGGGTGCAACCCCTTTAATACCGGGCCACCCCCTTTCTCCCTTTACACCCCCACACCCAATATACCCACCTCCTCCCCACACCCAATATACCCACCTCTCCCCCACTCCCAATGTACCCACCCCCCCCCCACTCCCAATATACCCACCCCCCCACTCCCAATATACCCACTCACCCCCACTCCCAATATACCCACCCCCCCACTCCCAATATACCCACCCCCCCACTCCCAATATACCCACCCCCCCACTCCCAATATACCCCCCCCCACTCCCAATATACCCACCCCCCCACTCCCAATATACCCACCCCCCCACTCCCAATATACCCCCCACTCCCAATATACCCACCTCCCCCCCACTCCCAATATACCCACCCCCCCACTCCCAATATACCCACCTCCCCCCCCCACTCCCAATATACCCACCTCATCAGCTTCTCCCCACACTCCCAATATACCCTCCTACCCCCACACTCCCAATATACCCTCCTACCCCCACACTCCCATATACCCTCCTACTCCCCCCACTCCCCATATACCCTCCCTCCCCATATACCCTCCTACTCCCCCGCACTCCCCATATTTCACCCTCCTACTCCCCCCCCATATCACCCTCCTACTCCCCCCCACTCCCCATATATCACCCTCCTACTCCCCTCCCACTCCCCATATATCACCCTCCTACTCCCCCCCCCACTCCCCATATATCACCCACCTACTCCCCCCCCCCCACTCCCCATATATCACCCTCCTACTCCCCCCCCCACTCCCCATATATCACCCTCCTACTCCCCCCCCCACTCCCCATATATCACCCTCCTACTCCCCACCCACTCCCCATATATCACCCTCCTACTCCCCCCACTCCCCATATATCACCCTCCTACTCCCCCCCCCACTCCCCATATATCACCCTCCTACTCCCCCCCACTCCCCATATATCACCCTCCTACTCCCCATATATCACCCTCCTACTCCCCCCCACTCCCCATATATCACCCTCCTACTCCCCATATATCAACCTCCTACTCCCCCCCCACTCCCCATATATCACCCTCCCACTCCCCATATATCACCCTACTCCCCCCACACTCCCCATATATCACCCTCCTACTTCCCCCCACTCCCCATATATCACCCTCCTACTCCCCCCACACTCCCCATATATGTCACCCTACTCCCCCCACACTCCCCATATATCACCCTCCTACTCCCCCCCACTCCCCATATATCACCCTCCTACTCCCCCCCACTCCCCATATATCACCCTCCTACTCCCCCCCACTCCCCATATATCACCCTCCTCCCCCCACACTCCCTATATATCACCCTCCTCCCCCCACACTCCCCATATACCCTCCTCATCCCGCCACACTCCCAATATACCCTCCCCCCACACTCCCAATATACCCTCCCCCCACACTCCCCATATACCCTCCTCCTCCCGCCACACTCCCAATATACCCTCCCGCCACACTCCCAATATACCCTCCCCCCACACTCCCAATATATCCTCTCCCCCCACACTCACAATATACCCTCCCCCACACTCCCTATATACCCTCCCAATAAACCCTCCCCCCACACTCCCAATATACCCTCCTCCCCCCACAATCCCAATATACCCTCCTCCTCAGCTTCTCCCCACACTCCCAATATACCATCCTACTACTCCCAATATACCATCCCCCCACTCCCAATATACCCCCCTCCCCGACTCCCTATATACCCTCCTCCCCCACACTCCAATATACCCTCCTCCCCCCACTCTCCCAATATACCCTCCCCCCCACTCTCCCAATATACCCTCCCCCCCCCACTCTCCCAATATACCCTCCCCCCCCACTCTCCCAATATACCCTCCCCCCCCCCACTCTCCCAATATACCCTCCCCCCCCCACTCTCCCAATATACCCTCCCCCCCCCACTCTCCCAATATACCCTCCCCCCCCCCACTCTCCCAATATACCCTCCCCCCCCCCACTCTCCCAATATACCCTCCCCCCCCCCACTCTCCCAATATACCCTCCCCCCCCCCACTCTCCCAATATACCCTCCCCCCCCCACTCTCCCAATATACCCTCCCCCCCCCCCACTCTCCCAATATACCCTCCCCCCCCCCCACTCTCCCCCCCACTCTCCCCCCCCCTCCCCCCCCCACTCTCCCCCCCTCTCCCCCCCCCCACTCTCCCCCCCCCTCCCCCCCCCACTCTCCCCCCCCCACTCTCCCCCCCCCTCCCCCCCCCACTCTCCCCCCCCACCCCACTCTCCCCCCCCCTCCCCCCACTCTCCCCCCCCCTCCCCCCCCCCCCCACTCTCCCCCCCCCTCCCCCCCCCCCTCCCCCCCCCACTCTCCCCCCCCCCTCCCCCCCCCACTCTCCCCCCCCCTCCCCCCCCCACTCTCCCCCCCCCCTCCCCCCCCCACTCTCCCCCCCCCCTCCCCCCCCCACTCTCCCCCCCCCACTCTCCCAATATACCCTCCTCCCCCCACTCTCCCAATATACCCTCCTCCCCCCACTCTCCCAATATACCCTCCTCCCCCCACTCTCCCAATATACCCTCCTCCTCCCCCCACACTCTCCAGCTTCTCCCTACACCCCCGCATTCTCCCCCCACAGCTCCCAGCTGCAGGCAGGAAGCAGCGCTGCTGTGGAGAGAACTCCCTGTACCACGTGACTGTAGTCACATGACCTGGGGAGGTCTCGCTGACGTCAGAAGGTCCTTCCTCTGTATGGGAAGCAGCCACTGCCCTGTGGGGTCTGTGGGATGTGTGGCGAGGCCTGACACGGGGGTCCCTGGCGCTGGGAGAATACGTGGGGGGTCTGCAGCAGGAAGTGGGGGAAAGCTGCAGGCTATGGGGCAGTCCCCACCTGAGAAGCCAGGGGCCGGGCGTCTGAGTCAGTGCCCTGCAGATCAGATTCAGTGCAGGGGAGTGTAGCAGTGTGATCCATAGCACAGGGGAGTGTAGCAGTGTGATCCATAGCACAGGGGAGTGTAGCTGTGTGATCCATAGCACAGGGGAGTGTAGCAGTGTGATCCATAGCACAGGGGAGTGTAAGAGTGTGATCCATAGCACAGGGGAGTGTAGCAGTGTGATCCATAGCACAGGGGAGTGTAGCAGTGTGATCCATAGCACAGGGGAGTGTAGCAGTGTGATCCATAGCACAGGGGAGTGTAGCAGTGTGATCCATAGCACAGGGGAGTGTAGCAGTGTGATCCATAGCACAGGGGAGTGTAGCAGTGTGATCCATAGCACAGGGGAGTGTAGCAGTGTGATCCATAGCACAGGGGAGTGTAGCAGTGTGATCCATAGCACAGGGGAGTGTAGCAGTGTGATCCATAGCACGGGTCAGTGCAGGGGAGTGTAGCAGTGTGATCCATAGCACAGGGGTCAGTGCACAGCTGTGGGATCAATATGTCATAGTAATGGGACTGCTAAGTTATTATCAGGGTGCAGTACTGGGGTCAGTGCAGATATTATGTCATTTTGTGAATGGGATATAGGATCATACTGTAGGGTTGTAGTTACTATAGAGGAATCTTTCTATGATCAGTATTGTAATAGAGTATTTTTGTGTATAGTGAATCCGCTGCTGCATGGGGATTACAGGGGAGTGGGTGTAACATTAAGTGTTAGATATTCAGCGTAGGGGTTTTTTTTTAATTGTACTGCGGGTTCTGGATATAGGATTGTAGCGTTGGTATATGGTGCATATTGCGGTAGTGGGGTTATACACAGTATTTCATACATACCAGTATTGTTAGAATACCTGCAGTGTTGGGCTCAGAGGTATCTGTAACATATTTATAGACGACTAAAGTCAGTATAGGGTGCATTTGTGTGGGGTTATAGGGTGAATGCAGTGCTCTGCAGTGTTACCCATAGGGATGAGTACAGAGTTGAGTGGAGAGATGTAAGATTAGTAATGGAGGGCGAGTGTTTTAAGGCTCATTTTAGGTGCCACAGAAAGGTGAGTTTAGGGCACTTTACGGCGTAATCTGCCCCTGAACGGGGGAACAAGGATACAGCCTAAGCGATGGCACATCTGCGGGAATTTCCAACGCAGGTAAGATGGGAACAGAGCGGTAAATATCAGTCTTTGAAGTGGGAACAAATTTACTACATTTACATTTGAATGCATTTAGGGCCATATTTACTAAACCATGCTTAGTATCAATTAGTTAATATGACCTTTAATCCCACAAATGGGCATCAAAAGATGCTCCTCATTGGAATACCCGCGTGGGATGAAAGAATATAAGATTACATTGCTTGTAACCCGTACCAGCGAGATGTGGGAGAGCTTATTTATTCATCTTGTTACTTTGCATTGGGATAAGTGAAAGAGAAGAAAAATGGGCGTTTTCTGGGAATTGCGGAGTTCCTCATAAATACAGGATGGGCGCACTTTATCAGGAATTTCCAACCGCACTACTCAAGTTTCGTACCCGTTATCTCTGCGTATCTACATCACCATTGTGTAGCCATTAATTATACATTCATACTCCACTTTGTAATTAATGCTGCCGTGTGTTGCCAGTCTCTCTGGCAGCAAGGTGGTCAACGGCATTTTTTTATTTTGGATAATCTCTCGGGGGGTGGGGGGGTATATCTACGTTTATTTAGATCTCGTCTCGCCCTTTCCAACGTTGTTTGTAATTTAACATCTGATGCTTTTATTTAGGAGATCTGCGTATTTTAAATGACGTGTCCGGGAGGTTAAAATGGCCACTTCCCCAGCTCAGTGCAGGCTAACGGTTACCGAGCTAACCTCCAGAGTAGGACATGCTTAGTAACATACTAACATTGAGATCAACCCGTGTAGGCTTCACGGGAGAATTGCTTCAAAAGGAAAATTGGTATAAACATATTTTAAAAGATTTTATAAAGTGTGTGTGTATAATATGTGAACGTTGTTGGGTGTGAGCGTAAGCGTTGTGCCTGTGTGGGTGTATTGTACCTGTGTGAGCGTAAGCATTGTGGGTGTGAGCGTAAGCATTGTGCCTGTGTGGGTGTGAGCGTAAGCATTGTGCCTGTGTGGGTGTGAGCGTAAGCATTGTGCCTGTGTGAGTGTGAGCGTAAGCATTGTACCTGTGTGGGTGTGAGCGTAAGCATTGTGCCTGTGTGGGTGTGAGCGTAAGCATTGTGCCTGTGTGGGTGTGAGCGTAAGCATTGTACCTGTGTGGGTGTGAGCGTAAGCATTGTGCCTGTGTGGGTGTGAGCGTAAGCATTGTGCCTGTGTGGGTGTGAGCGTAAGCATTGTGCCTGTGTGGGTGTGAGCGTAAGCATTGTACCTGTGTGGGTGTGAGCGTAAGCATTGTACCTGTGTGGGTGTGAGCGTAAGCATTGTGCCTGTGTGGGTGTGAGCGTAAGCATTGTGCCTGTGTGGGTGTGAGCGTAATCATTGTACCTGTGTGGGTGTGAGCGTAAGCATTGTGCCTGTGTGGGTGTGAGCGTAAGCATTGTGCCTGTGTGGGTGTGAGCGTAAGCATTGTACCTGTGTGGGTGTGAGCGTAAGCATTGTGCCTGTGTGAGTGTGAGCGTAAGCATTGTGCCTGTGTGGGTGTGAGCGTAAGCATTGTGCCTGTGTGGGTGTGAGCGTAAGCATTGTGCCTGTGTGGGTGTGAGCGTAAGCATTGTGCCTGTGTGGGTGTGAGCGTAAGCATTGTGCCTGTGTGGGTGTGAGCGTAAGCGTTGTGCCTGTGTGGGTGTGAGCGTAAGCATTGTGCCTGTGTGGGTGTGAGCGTAAGCATTGTACCTGTGTGGGTGTGAGCGTAAGCATTGTACCTGTGTGGGTGTGAGCGTAAGCGTTGTGCATTGTACATTGAAACTTGAGTTGTTTTAGTTCCCTTATTCTTTGCCTCTTGTCTCACTGCATTAATCCGAATAGGAAAGAGGAGGTTAGACACACACATTTAATAGAAACTTCCCCCCATTTATAGGGGAAATGAGAGCACGTGACTTCCTCGGGTGTAAGGGGCTGTTTGTACCCAGAAACGTTGTGCACTTTCACCTCGTTTAACCTGTAAATGTCCGAGTTAACTTTATATTATATGTGTGCGTCTAACCTCCCCGGTTTCTATTTGGGTTTCTGCTGGGGGCAGTTTTGAGCTGATCCTGCCACAGGGGACGGACTGCACCACAACAGGCTATTTATTATGCACCAGTCTCTCACAAGGAGTGCAAGGCAAGGGTGTATGTTTGAGACATTTCATTCACTGCATGTTAAGAGCCCTCACCTGCTTGTAACCAGCCCCTGGGGGAGAAGGGAGACACAGGGTGTGTGTTCAGATACGTACACACTGCAGTGGTTAAGAAGAATAACCTGGGGTGCTACAGGGCAGGATTTTCATATAGTGGCAAAGCTGGGGGCGCACGTGATATGTTGGTACTGAAATAGTGGAAGGGTTGGGGTACAGTGTTGGATCCATGTGCATTGGATGGTTAATACTGGTGTAGTATGGGGTGCTACCGTACCTTGGGTTGCCCGGTGTCTAGTATTGAACCGGACTGTCCTGTATTTTGACACTCTGTCCAGTAAAATAATAAGAGGTAATACTCGACGTGTATACCGGTATTTCGTGTGTGTGTGTGTGTGTGTGTGTGTGTGTGTACACGTACCACTATTACTTCTCTGGACATAGTGACCTGACCTTGGGGAGCCGTGGGATTTCTCAGAGCAGGGCTGTAGCTAGTGTACATTATTGAGCAGCTTCCTCCATCCTGATTGACTGCTCCTGGGTAATGCAGCCAATCAGGAGGAGGTGTCAAGAGCCTGGGGGTAGTGCCAAGGAGAGGAGGAAACAGCATGGAGCAGAGATGTGTGTATGTTTGTGTCGAGCGCGTCACACCTTTTACCGTTGTGTCCAGTATTTTTTGAGAAGCCACCTGGCACCCCTAGGTGCTACACGGCAGGATTTTGAAGTCAGTAGCAGGGCCGTGGATGTAGGATAGTTATTACTTGAATAGTAGTTCAGGATTTAGGGAGCAGATTACTAGGAGGACTGAGCACAGTGGCAGGGAGGAGGGGTCCGTAGTGGAACAGAAGAGAGGGTGTTTCAGAGATGTTGTGTAGTGGAGATGTGTCTCTGTGCTCCTCCCGTTTTCCTGGATTGCTCTTGACCCCATGCTCCCATCCCCAGGGCTCCCGGATGGACCCCGAACGTCTCTTCACCAAGCTGGAGCGAATTGGGAAGGGCTCATTCGGAGAGGTGTACAAGGGCATTGAGAACCACAGCAAGGAGGTGGTGGCTATCAAGATCATAGACCTGGAGGAAGCAGAGGATGAAATAGAGGACATACAGCAAGAGATCACTGTGCTGAGCCAGTGCGACAGCCCATACATTACCCGCTACTATGGCTCCTACCTCAAGGTACCTGCACCAGACACACAGCCATGAGCTACATAGACACTGACAGCAGATAAGGAACATGTTTCCAGTCTGCTCATTTTCTCTATTGCTACAAAACCACTAACCCCTACTCCATGTGCTGTAACGCGGCTTCCCAATGCTGAAGGGAGTAACTCTGTTCAAATGAATGAGACTCCATTTCTTCTCCAGCATAGGGAAGCATCTACTGAATGAAGGTCATTGAAGGGTTTAACAAGATGTGTGATTTACATGAACAAGAAAAAGTAAGGATGTGTCTGAAATGAAAGTATTTTTTTTTTTAATGTGTTAGCCTATTAGGAGACTAGCAATGCATTGCTGGCCTCTGTGGCACTGAAGGGGTTAAACAGACTTCTGCTGGTGTGCAAATGAATGATGCCGAGTTCTGTCCGGCGACGTGTCAGAGCATCATAGCGTTGTTCCCCTTATTCAGTGGGCTGACAGTAATGTTGCAGCAGGCGGATTCTTCTTTAATTTGAGCCAGATGGTCGTATAAAGGGTCCCGGGGCCCATTCTCCTCACTGACAGGGTCTTCCCTTTACACAGGGGTCCAAGCTGTGGATTATAATGGAGTACCTCGGGGGAGGATCCGCACTGGATCTGGTGAGCGCTTTTATTTGACCAAAAGAGGAATTAGCACTTCATAAAGGGGCTTATTCAATAAAGTCTGAAGCGGCCATTCAAGGCGCAAACCCCAATTGATGTCAATGGGAGTTTTCAGCCCAAACCTGCACGAACGGCCACTGCAGACTTCACTGAATTACCCCATACACGCCTCTCGCTTCTATTTATCGCTTTCTTTCTCCGACCGCACTCTTCTTTCTCACTTACCACCTGTTGCCACCATCACACAATGGTCCTTAGTTTTATAGTCTGACGGGACCGTTTTCAAACTATACTTCCCATTGAATCTATATTTGATTGAAAATGGTCACTTCGGAAGATAAAGAACGATTGTGTGTGTGTGACCCTGTCTATTTCTCTCTCTGCGTGCGTATCTGTTCTCTCTCCAGCATTCCTCTTTATCTGGCTTGTTCCTTCCCTCTGTCTCTGCCTTTTTATTTATCTATTCCTCTGCACTTCCCCATGTCTCTGCCCCACTCTCCTTCATACAGCTAAAGCCGGGCCCCCTGGAAGAGTCGTACATCGCTACCATCCTGCGTGAGATACTCAAGGGCCTGGATTACCTGCACTCCGAAAGAAAGATCCACCGGGACATCAAAGGTGAGAGGAGACACGAGGTATGACCCACATCTCACCGCGCCTGTATTAGGGTGTCTATCCTCCCTCTCCCAAACTGCACAATAGAGAAATGTAATCATATTTACCCTAAAGTGGCCAACTCGTTATAACAAATTGTTTTGTTTAGTGTGTTCTTATTGCTGTGAGTTGATGGTGTATGTGTTCCTCAGTTAGATATTGTGTCTTTGTTATTGATCTTTTGACAGTTTGATTGTCAGGCCTAAATTCAGACCTTGCTTTATAAAACTACTATTAAAAAATGTAGCTAGTGTGTTATAAGGTCGAGTGCTTTCACTTTCGCAACTCAAACGCGTTGGTACGTGGCACTGCATCTGTAACCCCACCTGTACCTTTCCAGCTGCGAATGTGTTGCTGTCAGAACAGGGGGACGTGAAGCTGGCTGATTTCGGGGTAGCAGGTCAGCTGACAGACACCCAGATAAAGAGGAACACTTTTGTGGGGACCCCCTTTTGGATGGCACCGGAGGTCATTAAACAGTCGGCCTACGATTTTAAGGTTAGAAACCACCACCTCATGTCTGTACCCCCAAAACACTGCACCTTTTCATCCCTTTCTGTACCCCAAAACCCTCATGCATTTCCATGCTTTAAGCACTCTCTCCATGTCTAATTCCAGGCGGACATCTGGTCCCTTGGAATCACAGCTATCGAACTGGCCAAAGGGGAGCCCCCATATTCTGACCTGCACCCCATGAGGGTTTTGTTCCTGATTCCCAAAAACAACCCTCCGACCCTTCAGGGCCAGCACAGCAAACCGTTCAAAGACTTTGTAGAAGCCTGTCTGAATAAGGACCCCCGGTCTGTAAGTGCGGGTAGAGCATCACTAATTATGCCTGCAACAACAGCTGTATTTTTGGCTCAACCTCTTCACTGCCAGAGGGCCCTGCAATGTACTGTGTTGCAGTCCCCTCTGGCAACAATGGGGTTAATCACTGTTCTGCCATAGAGGACGGCAACAAATTACTAAAAGTGCAGTCCAATATCAGACCAAACTGAAGAAACCACGGGGGTCCTAGTACATGTCACATAGTGACACAGTAGATGAGGTTGAAAAAAGACATGTCCATGAAGTTCAACCTATGCTAAATTTAGACAACAGATATTTTATCCTGTATCCGTACTGACTTATTGATCCAGATTACCGTATGTTCAATGTCTTTAAAGAAATGACGATACAGGTTTTGACATCCCATTTTAAATTGATGTTTAGAAACATTGTGACCTGTTGGTTAGTTTGCGTTTTACGGCCCTTATCACTGTCCTGTTTTGTAACGGGGGCCCTGAATGCTCTCGTTGGGGAGCTGGAATAGTATGCAGGGAATAGGGTAGGGGCTCTGTGCTGGGGGGGGGGAGAGAGAGAGAGAGATTGTGGGAAGGGGGGGGAGGAGAAGAGGGAATGGGGTTGGCAAGGAAAGGAGATGTTGTTTGTGCTTCCTGATTACATTCTTATGCCTGGGACATCAGCGTCACTGAGGCGGTCTGAGCCGCGCTGAACAGATGCACAAAGCCCCTGCATCTGTAATCAGCGCGGCTATAGTTTCTCCCTCCGCATGCGTGCTGATGCGTGCGGAGGCTGAGAAAATCAGAAGAGACAGGAGACCGCTCCCATCCAATGGGGCTGCAGCCTTTTTTTTTTCCCTACTGTGTCGGTGGATAGCAGAGCCACCAGGCCAGCACAGAGGTGTGTCTCTGTCTGTGTCTGTCTGTCTGTGTCTGTCTGTCTGTGTGTGTGTCTGTGTGTGTGTCTGTGTGTGTGTCTGTGTGTGTCTGTCTGTGTGTCTGTCTGTCTGTGTGTGTCTGTCTGTCTGTCTGTGTGTCTGTCTGTCTGTGTGTGTCTGTCTGTCTGTCTGTGTGTGTGTGTGTCTGTCTGTGTGTGTCTGTCTGTGTGTGTGTGTCTGTCTGTGTGTGTGTGTCTGTCTGTCTGTGTGTCTGTCTGTCTGTCTGTGTGTGTGTCTGTCTGTCTGTGTGTGTGTCTGTCTGTGTGTGTGTGTCTGTGTGTGTGTCTGTATGTGTGTATGTGTGTGAATATATTTATCAAAGTTGCACAATGTTAATAAATAATTTATTCTCACGTCTTTTTTTTTTTTTTTTTTTTAAATATTATCACACACACACACACACACACACACACACACACACACACACACACACACACACACACAGCTACCAAGTGACACACACACACAGTGATACCCGCCTCCCAAGCGCGCTTGCTGTCTCCTATGCCAGGACAGCAAAAAGCTCCTGGTAGAGCGAGCGGCAGCAAGCAAGAGCGAGCAGCAGCACCTAAGTGCTTACTATGTCCGAGGCCTTAATGTGAATGCCGAAGTGTTTACAGTGGGATTTTACTCCTTTTAAAATAAGTCATTAATGCCAACTCTTTTTGTCTGACTTGTGCACAATAATTGTATTTTTTTCCACCCCTGCTGATTTAACTCTTGTGCTGAACTCAAAGTATTAATCACAGAGATTTAACCCATTATACGGATCACTTCCATGAGCAGCGTGGCCCCCCTAGGACAGCTCTTATTGCTAAATAAGGGGGTGCAGGATGGGTCAGGGGCTCAGTACTCTGTGCATGATCTGCACGGCAGAAGCGCCACAAGCAGCCCTTCATGGGGTAGATATTTTTAATGACCGGAAAAGTCATAAAAAGAAGTAAATAGCACAGACCATGTGTGCCAGGGCCCGTCTTCTGTGCTCAACAGAAGCTGTATAAAGAAAAATAATCCATAACATTCTTGGTGAATAATACTGAGCAATAAATAGAAACGGAGACCCGTTCTCCCTCGATTGTGCCAGGACTTGGATGTGACCATAATGCTCATTTGCATGTCATTTCCCAGAATCCCTAGCTGCAGTGGAAGCATTGTGTGGTGGGAGATAATAGTGAATAACAGGGTTGCAGACGTGAATGTGCTAACTTAAACATTGAGTAGAAATAGCCGTGTTAGTCCAGTTGCGATACTGCAGAATAAATTAGTATTTCAGTATTAGGTGATACCTTTTTTTAGTTGGACTAATAATTGATATTATAAGACAGAAGTTTGAGCGTTGTCTCTCTTCCTGAAGAAGTGTGTTTTATATCAATTAAAAGTCCAAAAAAAAAAAGGTATCACCTAATACTGACGTACTCATTTACGCTGCACTTTTTAATAGTACAGCACTTTTCAGGACCAAAAGGACAGCGACATGTTTAATGGACTAATCCCAAGCGAAAAATAGTTTATTTGTTAATGTGGTGATTTGAAACATTAGAAGTTTTGATTGAACAAGTCAAAGGCGCACTGTGGCAGTCGGGCGCAAAACGTACCCGCTTTTTATTGTTTTAGAAATTTAGCACAACACTTTTCTTTGGGGCTTCTGCATGGGGGAAGTATTAGTAAAATAAAGGGTTTCCTCTACCCTTACCCCACCATGTGTTTAACATTAGGCAAAGGGGCACAGCCTCTGGAAATGAAATCCCTCGCAAAGCTTCAACATGACATGGAGGTGGAGTTCAACAAAAACACAAAGGCAATAATCACCCAGATTTAATTCAGTAAATGTCACTGCGGTTAGTTCAGTTTTTCATCCTAAGGGATTGTCCCTTTTAAAGCCTCCAAATATCCCAGTTTATCTTTGACCGGTCCGATATGCACAAATTTGTAGAGGAGGGTAGGTCAGGAATAACTAGACCACATGAACTGTTATAAATGGTTTATTTTTACAGAAAGTATCACAGATTAGCATTTGAGCCCCAACCGGTTGCAGCTGCACCTCCGTGGTGATGAGACGGCTTTTATCCCACGTGTCTCTCGGGGTAGCACATCCCTCCTGTCCTAACATTGTATATATGGCCCCACAGAGGCCCACGGCGCGGGAGCTGCTGAAGCACCGCTTCCTCCTGAGATACACCAAGAAAACCTCCTTCCTCGTGGAGCTGGTGGAACGCTACAAATGCTGGAAATCCCAGGGACACCGGGAGGACTCCAGCTCCGACGAATCAGACTTGTGAGTACAGCACGGCGCTCTCTCTCTCTCTCTGCTTGTCCCGTGAGCGCAGCGCTCTCGCTCTCTGCTCGTCCTCTGTGAGCGCAGCGCTCTCGTCCTCTGTGAACCCAGCGCTCTCGCTCTCTCTGCTCGTCGTCCTCTGTGAGCGCAGCGCTCTCGCTCTCTCTGCTCGTCGTCCTCTGTGAGTGCAGCTCTCTCTGCTCGTCCTCCTCTGTGAGCGCAGCGCTCTCTGCTCGTCCTCCTCTGTGAGCGCAGCGCTCTCGCTCTCTCTGCTCGTCCTCTCTGAGCGCAGCACTCTCGCTCTCTTTCTCGTCCTCCTCTGTGAGCGCAGCGCTCTCGCTCTCTCTGCTCGTCCTCCTCTGTGAGCGCTCTCGCTCTCTCTGCTCGTCCTCCTCTGTGAGCGCAGCGCTCTCTGCTCGTCCTCCTCTGTGAGCGCAGCGCTCTCGCTCTCTGCTCGTCCTCCTCTGTGAGCGCAGCGCTCTCGCTCTCTGCTCGTCCTCCTCTGTGAGCGCAGCGCTCTCTGCTCGTCCTCTGTGAGCGCAGCGCTCTCGCTCTCTCTGCTCGTCCTCCTCTGTGAGCGCAGCGCTCTCGCTCTCTGCTCGTCCTCCTCTGTGAGCGCAGCGCTCTCTGCTCGTCCTCTGTGAGCGCAGCGCTCTCTGCTCGTCCTCTGTGAGCGCAGCGCTCTCGCTCTCTCTGCTCGTCCTCCTCTGTGAGCGCAGCGCTCTCGCTCTCTGCTCGTCCTCCTCTGTGAGCCCAGCGCTCTCGCTCTCTGCTCGTCCTCCTCTGTGAGCCCAGCGCTCTCGCTCTCTCTGCTCGTCCTCCTCTGTGAGCGCAGCGCTCTCGCTCTCTGCTCGTCCTCCTCTGTGAGCGCAGCGCTCTCTGCTCGTCCTCCTCTGTGAGTGCAGCGCTCTCTGCTCGTCCTCCTCTGTGAGCGCAGCGCTCTCTGCTCGTCCTCTGTGAGCGCAGCGCTCTCGCTCTCTCTGCTCGTCCTCTGTGAGCGCAGCGCTCTCGCTCTCTGCTCGTCCTCCTCTGTGAGCACAGCGCTCTCGCTCTCTCTGCTCGTCCTCCTCTGTGAGCGCAGCGCTCTCGCTCTCTCTGCTCGTCCTCCTCTGTGAGCGCAGCGCTCTCGCTCTCTCTGCTCGTCCTCCTCTGTGAGCACAGCGCTCTCGCTCTCTCTGCTCGTCCTCCTCTGTGAGCACAGCGCTCTCGCGCTCTCTGCTCGTCCTCCTCTGTGAGCACAGCATTCTCGCTCTCTCTGCTCGTCCTCCTCTGTGAGCGCTCTCGCTCTCGCTCTCTCTGCTCGTCCTCCTCTGTGAGCGCAGCGCTCTCGCTCTCTCTGCTCGTCCTCCTCTGTGAGCGCAGCGCTCTCGCTCTCTCTGCTCGTCCTCCTCTGTGAGCGCTCTCGCTCTCGCTCTCTCTGCTCGTCCTCCTCTGTGAGCGCAGCGCTCTCGCTCTCTCTGCTCGTCCTCCTCTGTGAGCGCAGCGCTCTCGCGCTCTCTGCTCGTCCTCCTCTGTGAGCGCAGCGCTCTCGCGCTCTCTGCTCGTCCTCCTCTGTGAGTGCAGCGCTCTCTCTGCCTTTTGGAAGCATGTGGCCCTCGCTCACTCCAGTCTCGCACCTCGAGCTGCTCTGGGGAATGTCTGCCCCGAACCCTATCTCCTTTCTCGTCTCTGTATTTCAGGGACAATGAAGAGGAGAGGAATCCGAACCAGACACCACATTGGTGCTTCCCAGAAACCATCCGCCCTTCATCAATGAGCAGATTACAGTGGAGCTGTCACAAGGTGCGTGTATATAAACAGAGTCCTCACATACACAGCCGGGCGCTAGGAGGGGCATATCTCGCGCTCTCTTTATCTCTCTCTCTATGTTCCTTTTGTTTATGTATTGTAGACATTCAGTATATATTAGTTTTACTTTAAATTCTAGTGAAGGAAATCTGGCTCAGGATCATGTAAAATGGGCTCTTGACTAAACCAGCGGTGCGCAAAGGGGGGCGCTGGATTTATTTTTGGGGGGGAAGGCGCGGATAGAGACCCCGCGCTGTTCCCCGGGGGATTTAAATGCCGGGGTATCGTGTGAGGCTTTTGCAACAATAAACTTACCTTGATCCTGACGCTGTGACCAGTTGCCATGGCAACACGGCGTCAAATTACGCCGCGCGTCATGCGGAGTGACGTCAAACACCCGGCTCCATGGCAACGGGGTCACATCACGTGACCCCGCACCGTCATTTGACACTGCCAAAGAAGGTAAGGGTGCGCGATACGGAGGGGGAGCAGGCAGGGGGGCGCAGCTCAAAAGGTTTGCGCTCCCCTGCAATAAACTACAAGGGTCGCCCCTGGTTCATAGATCTGCACCCCAGACACGTCCTTATATTACAGATATGGTGTCTCTGTGCCTCACTAGTCTCCTGCACTGTGCTCAAATTAGTGTCTTGTGCTTCGTTCCTCTAAGTCCCACCAGAAAACTCCACATGAAACTGTTCAGTAGCTCTTGACCACACCTGCATGGCCATCTTCAAAGCACCTACCCCTGGCCTCGCACTTGTATATAATGTACCGGCGCTCATTCCTACTCCTGGCCTCGCACTTGTATATAATGTACCGGCGCTCATTCCTACTCCTGGCCTCGCACTTGTATATAATGTACCGGCTCTCATTCCTACTCCTGGCCTCGCACTTGTATATAATGTACCGGCTCTCATTCCTACTCCTGGCCTCGCACTTGTATATAATGTACCGGCGCTCATTCCTACTCCTGGCCTCGCACTTGTATATAATGTACTGGCTCTCATTCCTACTCCTGGCCTCGCACTTGTATATAATGTACCGGCGCTCATTCCTACTCCTGGCCTCGCACTTGTATATAATGTTCCGGCGCTCATTCCTACTCCTGGCCTCGCACTTGTATATAATGTACCGGCTCTCATTCCTACTCCTGGCCTCGCACTTGTATATAATGTACTTGCGCTCATTCCTACTCCGGGCCTCGCACTTGTATATAATGTACTGGCTCTCATTCCTACTCCTGGCCTCGCACTTGTATGTAATGTACCGGCGCTCATTCCTACTCCTGGCCTCGCACTTGTATATAATGTACCGGCTCTCATTCCTGCTCCTGGCCTCGCACTTGTATATAATGTACCGGCGCTCATTCCTACTCCTGGCCTCGCACTTGTATATAATGTACTGGCGCTCATTCCTACTCCTGGCCTCGCACTTGTATATAATGTACTGGCTCTCATTCCTACTCCGGGCCTCGCACTTGTATATAATGTACCGGCGCTCATTGTTACTCCTGGCCTCGCACTTGTATATAATGTACTGGCTCTCATTCCTACTCCTGGCCTCGCACTTGTATATAATGTACCGGCGCTCATTCCTACTCCTGGCCTCGCACTTGTATATAATGTACCGGCTCTCATTCCTACTCCTGGCCTCGCACTTGTATATAATGTACTTGCGCTCATTCCTACTCCTGGCCTCGCACTTGTATATAATGTACCGGCGCTCATTCCTACTCCTGGCCTCGCACTTGTATATAATGTACTGGCTCTCATTCCTACTCCTGGCCTCGCACTTGTATATAATGTACTGGCTCTCATTCCTACTCCTGCCCTCGCACTTGTATGTAATGTACCGGCTCTCATTCCTACTCCTGGCCTCGCACTTGTATGTAATGTACTGGCGCTCATTCCTACTCCTGGCCTCGCACTTGTATATAATGTACCGTCGCTCATTCCTACTCCTGGCCTCGCACTTGTATATAATGTACCGGCGCTCATTCCTACTCCTGGCCTCGCGCTTGTATATAATGTACTGGCGCTTATTCCTACTCCTGGCCTCGCACTTGTATATAATGTACCGGCGCTCATTCCTACGCCTGGCCTCGCACTTGTATATAATGTACTGGCTCTCATTCCTACTCCTGGCCTCGCACTTGTATATAATGTACTGGCACTCATTGCTACTCCTGGCCTCGCACTTGCATATAATGTACTGGCGCTCATTCCTACTCCGGGCCTCGCACTTGTATATAATGTACCGGCTCTCATTCCTACTCCTGGCCTCGCACTTGTATATAATGTACTGGCTCTCATTCCTACTCCTGGCCTCGCACTTGTATGTAATGTACCGGCGCTCATTCCTACTCCTGGCCTCGCACTTGTATGTAATGTACTGGCGCTCATTCCTACTTCTGGCCTCGCACTTGTATGTAATGTCCCGGCTCTCATTCCTACTCCTGGCCTCGCACTTGTATATAATATACTGGCGCTCATTCCTACTCCTGGCCTCGCACCTGTATGTAATGTACTGGCTGTCATTCCTACTCCTGGCCTCGCACTTGTATGTAATGTCCCGGCTCTCATTCCTACTCCTGGCCTCGCACTTGTAAATAATATACTGGCGCTCATTCCTACTCCTGGCCTCGCACTTGTATATAATGTACTGGCACTCATTCCTACTCCGGGCCTCGCACTTGTATATAATGTACCGGCTCTCATTCCTACTCCTGGCCTCGCACTTGTATATAATGTACTGGCACTCATTCCTACTCCTGGCCTCGCACTTGTATATAATGTACCGGCTCTCATTCCTACTCCTGGCATCGCACTTGTATATAATGTACTGGCACTCATTCCTACTCCTGGCCTCGCACTTGTATATAATGTACTGGCACTCATTCCTACTCCTGGCCTCGCACTTGTATATAATGTACCCGCTCTCATTCCTACTCCTGGCCTCGCACTTGTATATAATGTACCGGCGCTCATTCCTACTCCTGGCCTCGCACTTGCATATAATGTACTGGCTCTCATTCCTACTCCTGGCCTCGCACTTGTATATAATGTACTGGCTCTCATTCCTACTCCTGGCCTCGCACTTGTGTATAATGTACTGGCTGTCATTCCTACTCCTGGCCTCGCACTTGCATATAATGTACTGGCACTCATTCCTACTCCTGGCATCGCACTTGTATATAATGTACTGGCTGTCATTCCTACTCCTGGCCTCGCACTTGCATATAATGTACTGGCTCTCATTCCTACTCCTGGCATCGCACTTGTATATAATGTACTGGCTCTCATTCCTACTCCTGGCCTCGCACTTGTATATAATGTACTGGCACTCATTGCTACTCCTGGCCTCGCACTTGCATATAATGTACTGGCGCTCATTCCTACTCCGGGCCTCGCACTTGTATATAATGTACCGGCTCTCATTCCTACTCCTGGCCTCGCACTTGCATATAATGTACTGGCTCTCATTCCTACTCCTGGCCTCGCACTTGCATATAATGTTCTGGCGCTCATTCCTACCCCTGGCCTCGCCCTTGTATATAATGTACCGGCTCTCATTCCTACTCCTGGCCTCGCACTTGTATATAATGTACTGGCACTCATTCCTACTCCTGGCCTCGCACTTGTATATAATGTACCGGCGCTCATTCCTACTCCTGGCCTCGCACTTGTATATAATGTACTGGCGCTCATTCCTACTCCCGGCCTCGCACTTGTATATAATGTACTGGCGCTCATTCCTACTCCTGGCCTCGCACTTGTATATAATGTACCGGCTCTCATTCCTACTCCTGGCCTCGCACTTGCATATAATGTACCGGCGCTCATTCCTACTCCTGGCATCGCACTTGTATATAATGTACTGGCGCTCATTCCTACTCCTGGCCTCGCACTTGCATATAATGTACCGGCGCTCATTCCTACTCCTGGCATCGCACTTGTATATAATGTACTGGCTCTCATTCCTACTCCTGGCCTCGCACTTGTATATAATGTACTTGCGCTCATTCCTACTCCTGGCCTCGCACTTGTATATAATGTACCGGCTCTCATTCCTACTCCTGGCCTCGCACTTGTATATAATGTACTTGCGCTCATTCCTACTCCTGGCCTCGCACTTGTATATAATGTACCGGCTCTCATTCCTACTCCTGGCCTCGCACTTGTATATAATGTACTGGCACTCATTCCTACTCCTGGCCTCGCACTTGTATATAATGTACCGGCGCTCATTCCTACTCCTGCCCTCGCACTTGTATATAATGTACCGGTACTCATTCCTACTCCTGGCCTCGCACTTGTATATAATGTACTGGCGCTCATTCCTACTCCTGGCCTCGCACTTGCATATAATGTACTGGCTCTCATTCCTACTCCTGGCCTCGCACTTGCATATAATGTACTGGCTCTCATTCCTACTCCTGGCCTCGCACTTGCATATAATGTACTGGCGCTCATTCCTACGCCTTCTGTAAGTCTCTGGACATATTCCCTGGGGTGTAATGTCTAGACCAGGGCTGGTCAACTCCAGTCCTCAAAGGTCACCAATAGGTCAGCTTTTCAGGATATCCCTGCTTTGAGCCACTAAATTTTATCCTAAAAACCTGACCTGTTAGTGACCCGTGAGGACTGGAGTTGGCCACCCCTAGTGTCCCGGGCACATGTTTTTTAGACTAAAGGTTATAGCACTGTCTGGTGCACTTCCCCTGTCTGTAAAGCACTATATACACAATGGCATTACATCGATACAAATATACATAATATTTACAGGCGTACCCCGCATTAACGTACGCAATGGGACCGGAGCATGTATGTAAAGTGAAAATGTACTTAAAGTGAAGCACAACCTTTTTCCCACTTATCGATGCATGTACTGTACTCGTCATATACGTGCATAACTGATGTAAATAACACATGTGTAACAGGCTCTATAGTCTCCCCGCTTGCGCACAGCTTCGGTACAGGTAGGGAGCCGGTATTGCTGTTCAGGACGTGCTGACAGGCGCATGCGCGAGCTGCTGTTTTCGCCTACTGTGCGATATGTCCTTACTTGTGAGTGTACTTAAAGTGAGTGTCCTTAAACCGGGGTATGCCTGTATACAGCAGCTGTACGTCACACCATTAGCATGTACGTATCAGAATACAGAAAATTCTTCATCATATTCATTGATGGTAATAAATTATTGATATGATTAAGAACAGTACAATTATTAGCAATATTGTTCAGATGTATAACTGAGTTACTTAGATTTTTTTACATCTTGAAATCATGTGAAAGTAGTCCTTGACATGTTGGTAAACATTGTAAGGTGAGACTTGATGGTGTTTAATTCCTTTATATCCTGCTGCGTGTAATTAGCCGTCCCCCTTTTGTTTAACCTCGGCGAGAGCAGAGGGACGTGGAGCTCCTTGCTTTGCAATGAGTTGCAGGCTCCACTGGCAGCAGAGACGTTCATTTAGTCAGCAGACCATACATATAATGCATTGTATTATTACATATTTGTCTAATTACCAATATACATTACCTCTTTGGGTACAGGATGGTCGGCAGCACGATAGTCATGTGATTGGGGCCATGTGATGGCTACAGTAGCAATCTGCTGCCGACCGGGAACAGGAGACGTGCTCCTCACTCGGTGGAGTCTGCCCTAAAGCAATGGCCCTTTTCTCATCTCTAGTGTCATAAGTCAATGCCATAAGGGTCACTGCGCGGGGACATTGCCCCCAGGGCCCGCTGACAGGGGCAGCAATACTACTTCTACAGTCTTACCTAAAATTGACCATCGTTTGGTGCTCCTGTTATAAATCGGTCAAAATCCTGCTTGTGCGCCTAACATAATGGCCGCCAATCAATCCTTCAGGTCAGTGTAATGTTAGCAGCTGCAATTCTTATTACCAAGGTAACATTATCTATTGTTACAGTTTGCAGCTCAAACTGCTGGGAACATTGGCAACAAATGATCACGAACTGGAAAGTGACGCAAAGATCTTGCCCTGCTGGGGAGGTGGGCTAAAACCTGCTACAGAAATCAAAGGATGCTTAAATTTTTTTTAAATGGCATTGAGTTGAATAATAAATAAAAACAGTCGCTACTTACTATCCAATACTAGAAAACTGATTCATATAAAAATAAGATTTCACGTTTTTGCTGCTTTAAATATACCACGGTTAGTTCACTTTAGTCCGAAATCACCTGCACGTGTTTTTTCTGACCAACAACTTTCTCGCACACTGTGGGGCTTCTTCATTATACTGCGAGAAGGGCATTTCTGGGCAGAAACAGCCGTTTCACTCGTCGTGCATCTCTCAGCACTTATAGAGCCGTGATCACAGCGAAACCGTAAAAGCGCTTGTTTTTTTTTTTTTGTGGCAATTTGTTTCTGGGTTCATATTGGCCGAAAAGTCATGGCCATGAATGTGGCCTCCCTCTGGGGGGAGACGAAAACAAACTCGCCTATTCCCTAGGTATCGTATCTCATGTACGTTGAATACATATTTTAATTATATATATATATCTCTCTCTCTCATGGTTTGGAGGTATGAAAGCAGGTGGGCCCTGGTCTCGCCCCCGCCTGAGGGATGCTAGATTTAGATCTCAGTCTCCAGCTGCTATTGCAGCAAACGGGATGAAAAGTGCATGCAGATTCCATGTCAAACCACGCGCAGATAATTCTCAATACATAAAGGCAGAACCGCCAGGTTTTCATCATGTCCGTGCCGTGTAGCATGCCGTTTTCATAGGCTCTTGCAATGCCAATATCGGAGTTCATTGTATAGGCCTGTGTGTGTGTCTGCTCTCTCAGCGACATTCTTGTGTTTGCCTCTGCAGCCCTCGGAAATGATTAAACGCCTGCCGCGGTCACGCTGCTTATCGGCACTGGTAACACCGGTCTTCCAGGAGGTGAGACCCCGCGTGTGCATGCTCGGTGTGGAGTTTTAAGCCTGGATACTATTTAGCACTATATGTGGGGGTTGCTATAAGATTAAAGTGCTCACCCATATAACATTTGCTAGAGAAGAGATTAACTAGCTCAAGCTACAGAGTAAAGAATTATGTAGTGATTTAAAGTAGCAATCCCTGTATTTTTGGAATTTATTTTGACAGAATCTGAACTGAGCGCTTCCCTGGAGCTGAAGAACACGATCCCCAGCTCCGGGGGTGCACCAGTTCCCAATATAGTTACCCGCTTGTAAAATGACAGTAGAATCAGAGATGGTCATCCAATAGGAAGCTTCACTACCATGTGCAGCTTCCGATTGACCTGTGGGAGTGAGATTTGATGGCAGCCTTATTGATAGCCCGAGAAACACTGGCACATGAAAAGGTGACTAGTCTCTGGAATCAGAGCGTCCCCAGCGATGATAATAGCTTGCTTGCAAAAGACAAGTTTGAGATATGGGGGGGGGGGGGGGGATTGCAGCTTAAACAGAACTATAAAGTATTTGTTTATATATTTGTTAAATAAAGTATTTGTTAAAGTGTCACAGCTGTTCATAATTAGGTCCTTCAAAATATATTTCTCATTAATGTTTCCTTGGGCTTGAAACTGCTGGAGTGAAACTGCTGGAGTATTTGAATACAGATATGTTGGGAATTTAGGGGTCCCCTGATGTCGCCCGCCCCTCCCCCCTCACTCCCCCCCCCCCCCCCCCCCGTTTCAGGAACTAGAGAGAAAGTTAGGTATTGCTGCTTTCAGTATGTCTGTGTGTGGTAGGATTTCCCCTAACACGTATTTCCCCAATGGGTGATTTTGAATAATACTAAATATTTAATTCAGGTTGCTTGCCTGGGAGCAGAGGGGTTAAATGACATGAGATAAGGGTGACTCCTGTAAAGGATATTACCCCACTGCAGCTCTGTTGTCCCTGCGATAGAACAGAGCTCTGTTTTTTTCATTGTGTGTTCTTCGTTCCCCAGTTGAGAGAGCAGCGGTGTGCGGGGGCCTTTGGATCGGTGCAAGAGCTGGAAAATGCCTTCAGTTTGGCTGAGGAGTCAAGTCCTGGGATCACAGACCATCTCATCGCTCACCTGGTGCATCGGGTGCAGAGGTAACACATGGGGAGAGGGAGAACCTTCCATTACCAGGTCGCTCGTTAACCAGTAAGAGGCTATCTGTATATTTTCTCCTCTAAAGGCCCCCCCCCCTTCCCAATTCTCTGCACCCCCCCTCCACCGCTGTGTCGGGGGCGCTTTAGAAATGCTGGAACGCTGTTTTGGCTGCTAAAATAAGTGCAGTATCAGC
The DNA here is from genome assembly GCF_040206685.1 of Ascaphus truei. Taxonomy (NCBI): domain Eukaryota; kingdom Metazoa; phylum Chordata; class Amphibia; order Anura; family Ascaphidae; genus Ascaphus; species Ascaphus truei. The sequence continues at coordinate 4,518,594 of NC_134496.1, read as the reverse complement.
GTGGAGGGTGGGCCCCTAACAGTGGCAGCTTTTCGGCTGCACATATGGTAGATCCACAGCTTGTACAATGAGTGGCACTGACTCTGTAGAAACGAGGGTAGTAGGTATGAGCCCAGGCGATGAAATGCTTAATTCAGATGGTGTTCAGATTTCACTTGCTTCATTAACCTTATGCTAGTGTCAAATCCCTTCCAGTCTTCCCCGGCACACTCTCTCCCCCATGTTTTACCTCCCGACCTACAGTATTCACAGACGCCCTCATCCCGATTTCGTCTTTCAGGTTTTCCTCTGCCCCATGAAGACAAGGGGGCTCCGCAAAACCTTCTCGTTCGCCCCATGGTGTCATAGGACCTGGAGGTGACATCCTGACCATGTATATTGAATATTTTATTCATTGTCTTTCTGAACAATATTGTAACATACAAACGTGTTTAATATTTCTCATGAGCCAGTACATAGTGTAAAAAAAGAAATAAACTGACATTTCATACAGAAAAGTCGTGTGTGTGTGTGTCCCTCACAATGTATATTGCTGCAAGAAACTGTTAAGTACAAACATATGTATCCATAAAATAGAACAAGATTTATCCAGGAGCATGAATCTCCATTTAAAGTCCATTTGCTGCCGTCTTTAACACCCTTTTAAAATGCGATAGCTACATTTTTTTGCCTTCCCGGGAAGTTAAAATAGCCAAGTCCACTCTGACACATGAAGACAGAAGAGGTTTCATGGTAATTGCATCAGCAAAGGAAATAAAAAGGTGAAAAAAACTCAGCCATGCAAAACAGCTGAAATGAAAAGCAAGAAATGCATTAGCACATGTTATAACTGGTTTAGTTTGAGGGTGGTTTGTTAGTTTACGAAATTAAGGAGGTCTTTCCTTAAGTCAGTATGGTGAGAAGCAGCATACAGCGCAATTAAGTGTTTCACTACCTTTTTAATGCAAGTGAATGTTCATATACTGTGTGCATGAAGCCACTTTCTATATGAAGGACACTAAACCCAAAGTTTTTCACGCATCTGCTTAGGTGTATTACCTTTTGGTGAAAGAACACACATTGCTTTGCATCTGTATGAACATCCTTTGTCTCCTGCTTTACTGGCTATGCAATTCTTTATCCCAGGCTGTGCTGAAACGCTGTGTAATACAGCAGGCATAAACTTATTAGGGGTCCACGTTGAAATGGATTTGAAGCAAAAGGCGACAGTGTGTGCTCATTTGCGTGTCAGTGTCCTGCACTAAGCTCTATGCTTTTCAGGAAATGCATTTTGTAGCATAAGTTGTGCTCAAGTCTGTGTGCTGCATACATTCTTCCTTGCATGTTATTACCCAGAATCCCGGGCTGCAGTGGAACACACTATGCCAAGAGTATTTTTGGTCTCATAAGTAAAATGCTGGAAACAATAATAGCCCCATCTCCCTGGGTAGGTCTGCTTCACAGGAAACCAGACGACAGATTTATACACAATAGATTAATAAACCATATCGTTTCGGCCACTAGATGCGTGGTGGCAGCCTCAAGGCGTGGCCCTGTCCCAAAGTTAAATAAGATAATCGAAAAAATATGGTATATCATGGACCTGGAAAAGCTTTCAGCGTGGCTAAACAACACAGGTGACTGTTTCACCATAAAGTGGAATTGTTGGCTTCAAAACCCAAAATACCCAACATTTGACCAGACCGCATTACTTCTGTGTATTCGAATCGAAACACTGGATGGCGCTCTAACACTCTTACTCTGTGCTTATCAGTGTATAAATACCAATGCTAAATGGTGAATATATATATATGCGTGCGCGCGTGTGTGCGCTTGTATTCCAAAAGATTGACCTAGGCTCAAGTGGAGACAAGAAAGAAAAACATAGGGTAGTATGTTCTGACAATTTAACCCATAAAAGGTACGATATGCACTCACAGTGTTTAGATTAATTCAAGCCTTGTATCCACTCTGGGATCTGGAACAGTGTAGAAAATCTGGAACGTCCAGCAGCACGTACTTCACAACCAAGTATTATCTCGTACGTAGCGTTACATGTAGAAAGGAAGGTAAGAAACATACAAATAGTGTGACACATTTTTAATAAAAAGAATAATACAATAACGGTAAGTAAAAAACTCACACTTTGTGAGTTCTCATAAAACGGTTGAGAACTCAGAGTATCTCACACTCATAAGGGCTAATAATATTCAGCTGGTCTTCTGACAGTCTCTAACGATATCCATATACACCTCTGTAGTTATCCTGGTGCAGGGCGTTGTATACACATAGTACAAGTGGCCGTAGGCTCTAGTGACGTCACACTCTGCACCTGCACTGTTTGTAGTGCCCACAGTCTCCTAAGACTGGATATAATCCCCGTTTAAGTGAGCCCTGCTCGGGTCTCTCACTGCACCTAATGTGCTCTTAGTACTCACGGTACATTGGGGGTCAAAAGTTCTTATGTTGTACTCCGTTGTAGACAGTCACGGCTTCAGATGGAACTCCTCTCCAACACCGGCAACTCCCGTCCTCTGCGTTCGTCCGGTACCTCCGCAGGACGTGATGACGTCACTCAGTCTCGCGAGAGTTCTGTTCTTCTAATCGTAGCTCACTGTTTGCCAAAATAATTAGCCCTCCACGTAAAAACATGTAGCTTAACAGCTCCCAAGTGTTCCTGTGTTGCTCAATGACAGATAATCCACGCCCTACGCGTTTCTCCTTTTGGCTTCGTCAGGGGCTGATCTCACTCTCTGTCCGTGAGTACTAAGAGCACATTAGGTGCAGTGAGAGACCCGAGCAGGGCTCACTTAAACGGGGATTATATCCAGTCTTAGGAGACTGTGGGCACTACAAACAGTGCAGGTGCAGAGTGTGACGTCACTAGAGCCTACGGCTACTTGTACTATGCGTATACAACGCCCCGCACCAGGATAACTACAGAGGTGTATATGGATATCGTTAGAGACTGTCAGAAGACCAGCTGAATATTATTAGCCCTTATGAGTGTGAGATACTCTGAGTTCTCATAAAACGGTTGAGAATTCAAAGTGAGTTTTTTACTTACCGTTATTGTATTATTATTTTTATTAAAACTGTGTTACACTATTTGTATGTTTCTTACCTTCCTTTCTACATGTAACGCTACGTACGAGATAATACTTGGCTGTGAAGTACGTGCTGTTGGACGTTCCAGATTTTCTACACTGTTCCAGATCCCAGAGTGGATACAAGGCTTGAATTAATCTAAACGCTTTGAGTGCATATCGTACCTTTTATGGGTTAAATTGTCAGAACATACTACCCTATGTTTTTCTTTCTTGTCTCCACTTGCGCCTAGGTCAATCTTCTGGAATCTTTTTGTTACCAGCCTGTGGAGCGGTAGACCTATTGGCAGCAGACTGAGTCAGGGAAAGTTATAGCGGAGGGTATAAACCCTAACAATCTATGTGGTAATTATATTATTCCATAATCTCTGTGTGATTGCGCTGGGTGTATTTCTTTTTTATATAATATATATATATCCACCCCCCATCCTTGCGTCAGGCAAAAAGAGGCAGCACTCGCATCCGGAAGATAAAAAATATATAATAAGGCATGTGTAGACAGACAACCGATCCCGACGTTTCGGTTCCGGAACGGAACCTTTCTCAAGGGGGGTGCAACATACAAATGACAGACAGGACATATATATATCAAAAAACATACAGATAATCACCTGTGCATTTTTACCTAATTGTGGTGAGCCCGCGAAAATCAAACTGGTGTGTTTGCGGATCCGCCATCTTGGAGGAGGAACTGTAATGCGCATGTGCATCAAAGTGACGGTCTGTTGGAACCGCCATTTTGAGTGTGGCACATCCATTGCGCATGTGCGGCCCCAATACGTGACGTCAGCATACGTGACGGCACAGGAGTCGTCAGTAAAAGACTTAAACATAACCTCAGTCCAGGGCCAGTATTTGGTAACACTTAGCACATGCGCAGGACAGTTAATCACTCCGTGCTGGCAGCAGGCACCCTGCGAATATGACAGCAATGTAGCACCAATGTAATACAAAAAAGATAAAGGCAATATTAAAGATGCTTGCCTAATCAAATAAGCAGAGATGTTGAAAATACTGTATGTCTATAAGCCTCTATCAATATGCCCACAGTCTATACCCAAATAGAATGCATCTCTGCCATCACAGCATATCTATCAAATACCCACAGAAACTCTAATAACCTACATAGACCGACAAGACTCACCCAACCGAGGAGTATCTTAGTAAAGCCATAATTATAGACATCAGTATCTTACAGATAGTGACGAACACCCATATAGTCTTTTACCTGTGTGACTATATTTAAATAAAAAGTCACATGCATCAAATATGGTAAATAGAGTCTCCCCTATGGATACACATCACAGTCATGTCAATCAACAAACACCAGCAAGAGAACAAAAGGGGGGCAAACCACAAGACATCAGTGTGAGGACAGGGAGTGAGTCCAAGCCATGGGCTGTGATCTATATAAAAGGATAAAGCACAGTGTTGTCAGTTATCAAATAAGTAAGGAAAAAGACAAGATAATTCATGTTATTCATTATTCATATTATAAGAAGCATCCTAGACTAAGGTCCTCATTCAGACCCTTTGGGGTCATGGTGTTCACATTGAATATAAATCTTGCTTCCATCTGTAATAAGATTCTGTTTCCTCCTCTGTTTGGAACATGAGCTTGTGGTATCAGCATACATCGGAAAGTCACCAGAGTGTGCTGTAAGTTCTTAAAATGTCTCGCAACTGGTAGATGTCTCAATTCATCTTGGTCCGTGGTCTGTAACAATGCCTTTCTAATAGACGACCTGTGTAGAGCAATCCGTTCTTTCAGCATCCTGGACGTTTTGCCCACGTAGTATAATCCACATGGGCAGCTGATGATATACACCACATACCTCAATTCGCAATTCAAAAAGTTATTGATTTTGATAGGAATTCCACTATGTGGATGAATGAAGGATTTCCCCAGAAGAAGATACTGGCAATTAATACAGCCCTTGCATTTATGCACCCCATGGTGTTTTGTCAACCAAGTTGTGGGTGGCATATATTTGTCCACAGGGTCCGATGAAGATAATGTGTCTCCCAGACTTGGTCCTCTTTTGTAGCAAAAAAGAGGTGATGTTGTGAAATGTTTCCCAATCCTTTTGTCGTTGGCTAGAATATGCCAGTTCTTTCTGATGCTCTTTTGTATCAATCCCGACAATGTACTGTAAGTGGAGATCAGATTAAATCGATCCATTTCAGATTATTTCATGGACGGCATAAGGAGTTCTTCCCGGGTGGGAATTCTTGCCTTTGCCAGGACCTGTGATATCTCATCTTCCTGGTATCCTCTTTCTCTGAATCGGTCTGCCATCTCTGTCAGTGCAGTGTCCACCTCCAATGGGTTGCTTGTGATGCCTCTTGCTCTCAACATTTGGGAATATGGGAGGCCTTTCTTTAATGTCAATGGATGATGACTCCTGGCGTCCAATAAAGTATTCCTATCTGTTGGTTTGTGAAAAACACGTGTACCAAGTTTACCATTGTTGACAAATACCAGTGTCCAGAAATGTAATTTGTGTGTCATTGTGGCATTCCGTAAACCTAATAGTGGACGGTATCTCATTAATATGGGCCACGAATTCTAATAGATTTTTCTCAGATCCTTCCCAGAGCATGAAAATATCGTCAATATATCTTTTGTAATGTACGATACATCCAGAGTGTGGTGCATCAGTGAGAAGGTGGGTCGTATGCGTCCATGTAGAGATTTGCGTAAGGTGGGGCCATATTGGACCCCATCGCTGCCCCCATTAGTTGAAGGTAATATGACCTCTCAAACTTACATATAGTTACATAGTAGATGAGGTTGAAAAAAGACATAGGTCCATCAAGTTCAACCTATGCTAAATTTCGACAACAGATACTTTATCCTATATCTATACTTACTTATTGATCCAGAGGAAGGCAAACAAAAAAACCCATTAAGGGGAAAAATTAATTCCTTCCTGACTCCAAGAATTGGCAATCGGATTAATCCCTGGATCAACATCCTTCCCATGTATACTTATTTGGTATATCCCTGTATACCTTTCCCATCAAAAAAGATGTCCAACCTTTTTTTGAACAAATCTATTGTATCTGCCACCACAGTCTCCATGGGTAATGAAATTCCACATTTTAACTGCCCTTACTGTAAAGAACCCTTTCCTTTGTTGCTGGTGAAATTTCCTTTCCTCCAACCTTAAGGGATGGCTCCGAGTCCTTTGTACTACCCGTAGGATGAATAGTTCTTTTGAAAGCTCCTTGTATTGTCCCTGAATATATTTGTATATAGTTATCATATCCCCTCTTTGACGCCTCTTTTCTAATGTAAATAAATCTAATTTAGCTAGCCTCTCCTCATAAGTTAGAATGTCCATCCCCTTTATTAATTTGGTGGCTCTTCTCTGCACTCTCTCTAGTTCCATAATGTCTTTTCTTAGGATTGGTGCCCAAAATTGTACTCCATATTCAAGGTGTGGTCTTACTAATGCTTTGTAAAGGCATAATTATATTTACTTCCCTTCCATCCATTGCCCGTTTGATGCAAGATAAGATCTTGTTTGCCTTTGCAGCTAGTGCATGACTGTAGAGGGAGAAAGGGGGTGGCCCGGTATTAAAGGGGTTGCACCTCATTTTGGCCATCCCCTGACCTCACCAGGGAGACAAGGAGTTAACTGGGCTGCGGTCCAGAAATGTGATTTAACCCTTGTTATAGCCTGAAAATGTATATTTCCCTGTCCCCATGCTTTATTGTTGTATCTTGTTATACCAGTGTCTTCATCACCTACATGCTGGGATCCATCCGGGAGGGCAAGGGTTAATAGTTCTTTAGCGATTATAGCCCTTTGTGTAATTTTCCCACCTTTTCAGGCACCATTTTGCAGGGTCCCATAGGCCGCCATTAGAGCTCAATGCATTTCAATGGCGGCTCTTGCTGTTTTGGACCTGTTTCCCGTGAAGACCAGCAGGTGGCGTCCGAGAGGAGGAGCGGCGGTTTCCCATTGTAAGTCAATGGGCCCATTGGCTTCAATGGAGATTCCTCGACGGTGCTTTCCAGGAACAAGTTGGCTGCCGTCCAAACCGCAAAGCGGATACTTTATCTGAAAAAGAGCTTTGATCACTTAGCAGTCAAGTTCAACGTTAAGTGGCGTGGGAATCTACAGTTCTAGGGCACCCAGGAATAAAATTCTTTTTGCCCCTAGTTCCTAGACCTCCCCCCACTCGACCACCACCGGGTCCCCGAATCCTGGACCCCTGAGAAGGGTCGTGCCGAGAGAGCGGGTCGCGCCATAGGTTCAAATGGCGGCGGCAGAAACAGCTCAGGAAATTGACTAAGTGTAAAAAGCTGCAAACCATGAATCCATATCTCTGGTTCCGGAGGGTCCAGAGGGCCAGGGTTTGGGGTACCTGTAGTCACTGCTCCGGCATGGCTGCAGAACCATCCTTGACCCTCTCGGACCAACCCGACGGAGTATGGACCCCCTTGAAGGTTCGGTACTTTTCCCATAGACTCCAATGGCGGCCAATTTCCATTGACCGGCTATGGCGGAGAAACCCCATAGACTTCAACGGCGGCGCTGCCCCATTGAAAGTCTAGGGTGGCAGAATCCCATAGCCGCCAACGGCGGCAGTTTGCCATTGAAAGTCTATGGCAGCGGAGCCCGTTGTTTTCAATGGGGATTTAGTGAAAAAACGTGATTTAATTTACAGCAGAGATTTTTGTATTAAAAACGGAAACGGTTTAAATTGTATTTGTGTAACTCCGGTTCTGAAGGTCGTAGCGGGCTGAAATTTGGACCATATGGTGTCCCAGTTCCGCCATTGAGAACTGGGAAGTTTGGACCCGCTGAACCCAACAGAACCGGACATTCTAATATGTTTGTATTTTACCTGTAATACTGTGTCCCAAGGCAGGGACAGAAACCAGAGGAAATTCCTTTGGACAAAGGGAAGCATATGGCCAGAGAGGCGACCCAATGTCTAGAATTTAAGTGTTGTTTAAAGGATTTTATCACCCCCACTGTTTACCTAAGGGCGGAGACGACTCAAACCAGAGCAGTCTGTGAGTGTCATATTTTACACCTTCAAACAAAGAGTATCCTGCCAGACCTTCCATCTGGTAGACTGTCTGGCATTCCTGATAAACTAAAAAAAGATATACCCTATAACTCAGCGCAAAAAAAATAATATGTAAAGTGTAAATACAATATGTCAATAATAAGCTTATTGCTAAGTGAAAGCTGCCATGGGGTCTCTGCCAAACAAATTCCTCACAAACTCATTACAAACAATTATACAAAAAATGCAATGACCCGGCGCTTCAGGCTACAACAATACCCCAGTCCAATGATTAGTCCATATAGATATGGAAAGTTATTTTCAATATTCCAGCTGATGGAGCGATGGTGATCCAATTGCTGGCTGCTGGTTCCGAACTCCTCCTAGTATGTAATGGACAAAAAGGAAAAGACCATTGCGCAGCCACAAGAATCCATAAATAACTCCACAACAGATTAAAGTAATGAACTTACAGAATTGCTGTGTTATTGTTCCTTTGAGACAATCTGTGCTTTTAACCTCTTCTCTTCCAGATATCACGAATCCCACGTGTTGTACACTGGCGACACACTTTATTCGAGCACGGCTAGTCCCACGAATTCGGGTATACCCGGGTGTATTGAGGTTTGTGACTGTTTTCTGCCCGAGTGCAATGAGGTATTTTCCAGGCAGGGATTGAAGCATTTTATTACCGCTGGCTGCAATACTGCACAGTATATATATATACTGCATTACAATTCATGAATTTATGCCATCTGGTAGACACCCGAAGCATTGCAGCCTATTAAATCCTAATCATTATCATTTAACAGATCAGCCGCCCGTCAACCAGGCATGAACCCAGGCTGGGAAGGCAAACGCAACGGGGCTTGTCAGAGGTGAGGAGCGGCGCATTCCAGGTATCTGCCAGGTACATACTGGGTATTTGCTCGAATAAAGTGTGTCGGTGCAGTATGTCTATCCTCCAGGTTTTCTGTCTGTTCACAGCATTACCACTTGGTCATAGTTCCCATGTGTTCCCAGAAAGGAAATAACATGAAAGATGATGGTGCAGATTGATAAAAATTTATTACAATCAAAATAAAAAACAGCCAAGGGCTTACTCACATAAACCAGGCTGTATAAAAACAGCTGACAACGTGCCGTCCGCAACTTGATACAATCAGGTAGGCAGGCTTCTGGGAGGATGGCGCTATTGTTATTTGCAAACCCTGAAGTGGCGTCTAACTCTCAGTAGTTACTCTGCGAGATTTGCCCCCTCTATTTGCTATAGCTTCCTCTATCTCAGCTTGAGGTGGCCAGCACTGCAGAATGCGCTCTGCTCACCTCTCTGGGTAACTGCCGTCAGCCCGCGCTAAGCCACGTGATGTCACACTCTGGCGTCTCTCCTGATCTTTATGCTCCTGCTTCTGAAGACCGTGTCAGTTCTAGCTCCTCCTTCTCCATACGCGTTTCGTGATGCAATGTGGTCACTTCATCAGTGGATGAGGGGGGAGTTGCTACCTACTGATATATATACCCTGGAAGGTGATGAATACTAATTGCAAATTAATTGATTAAAAGCGAATAAACTGATTAAAATTGCACACATCTACTTACATGATAAGAGCCACTAGGGAATCATCCCCGGGATTAAGTGGCAATGCACCAAGCTCATAGACATAACATTTCTTACCATTCCACATAAAAAATAATAATAATGAAAACAATTATAGCATCATTGATCATTACATACAGCAGTGGGGGGTCACTTCAATCTATCAAAAAGGAGGCCAGATCGAAGTCTATATTTAAACCATGCGGTGACAAGGTTTTGAGGGTATAAATCCAGAAGGTCTCCCTTCTGGATAAATGGGTCAGCCTGTCACCTCCTCTCCAATTGGCCTTTGGGCATTCTATGCCCCTACATGTCAATCCCTCTGGGTTTTGGTTGTGTTTGCTTTTAAAGTGGTTTGACACACTATGAGTTTCCAACCCCCTTTTTATGTTGTACACATGCTCTGCCAGTCTACGTTGGAGGCGTGGGAAGGGGGGGGAGGTGGTGGGAAGGGGAGGTGAAGGGGGGTGGAGGGGAGGTGAAGGGGGGTGGAGGGGAGGTGAAGGGGGGTGGAGGGGAGGTGAAGGGGGGTGGAGGGGAGGTGAAGGTGGAGGTGAAGGGGAGGTGAAGGGGGTGTGGAGGGGAGGTGAAGGTGGAGGTGGAGGTGAAGGGGGGGGTGTAGAGGAGGTGAAGGGGAGGTGAAGGGGGGGGGGGTGGGGAGGTGAAGGGGGGGTGGCGGGGAGGTGAAGGGGTGTGGAGTGGAGGTGAAGGGGGGGGTGGAGTGGAGGTGAAGGGTAGGTGAGGGGGGGTGGAGGGGAGGTGAAGGGGGTGGAGGGGAGGTGAAGGGGGTGGAGGGGAGGTGGAGGGGAGGTGAAGGGGGGGTGGAGGGGAGGTGAAGGGGGGGTGGAGGGGAGGTGAAGGGGGGGTGGCGGGGAGGGCGGGGAGGTGGCAGGGAGGTGAAGGGGGGGTGGCGGGGAGGTGAAGGGGGTGGAGGGGGGGTGGAGGGGAGGTGAAGGGGGGTGGAGGGGAGGTGAAGGGGGGTGGAGGGGAGGTGAAGGGGAGGTGGAGGGGAGGTGAAGGGGGGGTGGAGGGCAGGTGAAGGGGGGTGGAGGGGAGGTGAAGGGGGGTGGAGGGGAGGTGAAGCGGGGTGGAGGGGAGGTGAAGCGGGGTGGAGGGGAGGTGAAGGAGGGTGGAGGGGAGGTGAAGGGGATGTGGAAGGGAGGGGAAGTGGAGTGAGGGGAGGTGAGGGGAGGTGAAGGGGGGTGAGGGGAGGTGAAGGGGGTGAGGGGAGGTGAGGGGTGGGTGAGGGGAGGTGAAGGGGGGTGAGGGGAGGTGAAGGCCGCTCACTCACCCGTCCGGCAGGTCCCACGTGGATCTGAGGCGGGAGGCAGCGTGTTGTGGCCGCTCCCCCGCTGTGTCCCGGGCGCTCGCTCGTTCCGCTTCCCCGCTGACTGTAGCGGTGCCGGGGGGGGGGGGGTATCGGGGAGACACTGACACTGGAGGGGAGGTGAAGGGGGGGGGTGGAGGGGAGGTGAAGGGGGGGGGGGTGGAGGGGAGGTGAAGCGGGGTGGAGGGGAGGTGAAGCGGGGTGGAGGGGAGGTGAAGGAGGGTGGAGGGGAGGTGAAGGGGGGGTGGAGGGGAGGGGAAGTGGAGTGAGGGGAGGTGAGGGGTGGGTGAGGGGAGGTGAAGGGGGGTGAGGGGAGGTGAAGGGGGTGAGGGGAGGTGAGGGGTGGGTGAGGGGAGGTGAAGTGAAGGCCGCTCACTCACCCGTCCGGCAGGTCCCACGTGGATCTGAGGCGGGAGGCAGCGTGTTGTGGCCGCTCCCCCGCTGTGTCCCGGGCGCTCGCTCGTTCCGCTTCCCCGCTGACTGTAGCGGTGCCGGGGGGGGGGGGTATCGGGGAGACACTGACACTGGAGGGGAGGTGAAGGGGGGGGTGGAGGTGAAGGGGAGGTGGAGGGGAGGTGAAGGGGGGGTGGAAGTGAGGGGAGGTGAAGGGGGGTGAGGGGAGGTGAAGGCCGCTCACTCACCCGTCCGGCAGGTCCCACGTGGATCTGAGGCGGGAGGCAGCGTGTTGTGGCCGCTCCCCCGCTGTGTCCCGGGCGCTCGCTCCCCCGCTGACTGTAGCGGCGCCGGGGGGGGGGGGGGGGACTGAAAGCGCGGGAAACAGGGAGGCTTCCGGCCGCCGCCGCGAGTGAGGCCGCCGCCATCTTGGGCACTCGGTGCCGCGAGGCAGGCTGCCTGGCCACTGGCTGTTCCCCCGCCGGGGAGGGGGGTGAGTTGTGAGCGCCGGGGAGGGGGGGGCATGTATATGTGTGGGGGGGGAGAGGTGGGAGATATAGAGGGGGGTCTCGCACGGCCGCTGACACTGGGTGGGGGGGCGCTGAAGGGGTAATAATAGTGTGTGTCCCGCTGACTGTAGCGGCGCCGGGGGGGGGGGGGGGACTGGGGTGAAAGTGCGGGAGACACGGGGAGAGGAGGAGGTGCGCGCGGGTCACGATGTTCAGGGAGGTGTGTGTGTGTGTGTGTGTGTGTGTGTGTGACAGTGTGTGTGTGTGTGTGTGTGTGTGTGTGTGTGTGTGTGTGTGTGTGTGTGTGTGTGTGTGTGTGTGTGTGTGACACTGTGTGTGTGTGTGTGTGTGTCACTGTGTGTGTGTCAGTGTGTGTGTGTGTGTGTGTGTGTGTGTGTGTGTGTGACACTGTGTGTGTGTGGTGACACTGTGTGTGTGTGGTGACACTGTGTGTGTGTGTGTGTGTGTGGGTGTGTTTTTTTTGGCCCGTCACTCCGCCTCAGGCCAATGAGAGGTGTGCGGGGGCGGGCGGCCCAAGGGACCAATGAGATTTCCCCTAGGGACACCGGACATCCAGGCAGGCAAACATACAGTGCTTTCACTAATATAGTATAAGATATAAGCATTGGGGGATCCTTCTTAGAGACCCAATATTGAATACATTCCTGCTAGAACACCCACAAATTGTTTATAAACGTGCTGACAACTTGAAAAGTAAACTATCACCTAGTTGTCCCCTCAGTGGGCCTAAAATAAGTAGCACCATGTGGTTATCTAACCTGAAAGGTTTCTTTACATGCAACAAATGCATAGGTTGTTCTTTCAGTGTTAAAGGCAGTAAATTTCAATCAAATGTAACAGGTAAAAGTTATGATGTAAACACTTTTATAAACTGTAAGAGTATGTACTGCGTATACTTATTAGAGTGCCCATGCGGGTTGCAGTACGTGGGGAGAACAGGGAGGAAACTCCAACTTAGACTGGCAGAGCATGTATACAACATAAAAAGGGGGTTGGAAACTCATACAGTAGTGTGTCAAACCACTTTAAAAGCAAACACAACCAAAACCCAGAGGGATTGACATGTAGGGGCATAGAATGCCCAAAGGCCAATTGGAGAGGAGGTGACAGGCTGACCCATTTATCCAGAAGGGAGACCTCTGGATTTATACCCTCAAAACCATGGTTTAATATAGACTTCGATCTGGCCTCCTTTTTGATAGATTGAAGTGACCCCCCACTGCTGTATGTAATGATCAATCATGCAATAATTGTTTTCATTATTATTTTTTATGTGGAATGGTAAGAATGTTATGTCTATGAGCTTGGTGCATTGCCACTTAATCCTAGGAATGATTCCCTAGTGGCTCTTATCATGTAAGTAGATGTGTGCAATTTTAATCAGTTTATTCGCTTTTAATCAATTAATTTGCAATTAATTTGCAATTAGTATTCATCACCTTGCAGGGTATATATATCAGTAGGTAGCACTCCCCCCTCATCCACTGATGAAGTGACCACATTGCGTCACGAAACGCGTATGGAGAGGGAGGAGCTAGAACTGACACGGTCTTCAGAAGCAGGAGCATAGAGATCAGGAGAGACGCCAGAGTGTGACATCACGAGGCTTAGCGCGGGCTGACGGCAGTTACCCAGAGAGGTGAGCAGAGCACATTCTGCAGTGCTGGCCACCTCAAGCTGAGATAGAGGAAGCTATAGCAAATAGAGGGGGCGAATCTCGCAGAGTAACTACTGAGAGTTAGACGCCACTTCAGGGTTTGCAAACAACAATAGCGCCATCCTCCCAGAAGCCTGCCTACCTGATTGTATCAAGTTGCGGACGGCACGTTGTCAGCTGTTTTTATACAGCCTGGTTTATGTGAGTAAGCCCTTGGCTGTTTTTTATTTTGATTGTAATAAATTTTTATCAATCTGCACCATCATCTTTCATGTTATTTCCTTTCTGGGAACACATGGAACTATGACCAAGTGGTAATGCTGTGAACAGACAGAAAACCTGGAGGATAGACATACAACACGTGGGATTCGTGATATCTGGAAGAGAAGAGGTTAGAAGCACAGATTGTCTCAAAGGAACAATAACACAGCAATTCTGTAAGTTCATTACTTTAATCTGTTGTGGAGTTATTTATGGATTCTTGTGGCTGCGCATGGTCTTTTCCTTTTTGTCCATTACATACTAGGAGGAGTTCGGAACCAGCAGCCAGCAATTGGATCACCATCGCTCCATCAGCTGGAATATTGAAAAGAACTTTCCATATCTATATGGACTAATCATTGGACTGGGGTATTGTTGTAGCCTGAAGTGCCGGGTCATTGCATTTTTTGTATAATGGCTGGCATTCCTGTTGTAAATGTGGGGCTACAGAAATGAGACCCCAGGGTACTAGTGCGCATGAGCCAACTAGCTGGGGGGCATGGATTAAAATGTGTTCCCACATTAAAGATTGGCTACAGGTAATTGCTATCCAATCACCTGTACTTAATGTTAAGGATAGGGTTACAAAAGATATATAAACTGTGGTAACCCCTATGCCCATTGTCTTCTAATACCATCTTGATTGTACCTGATTGCTGGAGAATTGCTATTCGATATACTTCTCATTCCCCATCCCCAAGTAAGTGTTACCTCTTGTCTGTTACTGTACTATATTGCTGTGTTCACCTAAGGAATAAATCTACTTTATTATATCTAAGCCTCGTTCAGTTCAACCCAGTTATTTGCTGTATTATTAATAGCCTGCCTCAAAGCTACCGTTACAATGACATTGGGCACTATTGCTAAGCCTGCTGTCTACAAGCACTCCTAAATCCTTCTCCATCAAGGATTCCCCCAATATATCTCCATTTAATTTGTAAGTCGCCTTTTTATTCTTGCATCCCAAATGCATAACTTACATTTATCTGTATTAACCTCATCTGCCATTTACCTGCCCACGTTTCCAGCTCTCTCCAAGTCCTTCTAAAGAGAAATTACATCTGCTCTGATTCTATTACCTTACACAATTAGTATCATCAGCAAAGATGGAGACTTTGCTCTCGATCCCAACCTCAAGGTCATTAATAAACAAGTTAAAAAGCAGGGGTCCCAGTACCGATCCCTGAGGTACTCCACTCACGACTTTAGCCCAACCTGAAAAAGTTCCATTTATGACAACCCTCTGTTGTCTGTCCTTAACCAGTTTTCAATCCAGGTGCATATATTATTACTGAGTCCAACTTTCTTTTATTTTGTACCCAACCTCTTGTGTGAAACCGTATCAAAAGCCTTTGCAAATCTAAGTAGACCACATGAACTGCATTACCCTGGTCTAAATTCCTACTTACCTTCTCAAAGAAACAAATAAGGTTAGTTTGGCAAGATCTATCCTTCATAAATCCATGCTGACTATTACTAATGATTTTGTTTTCCATTAGGTATTCCTGAATATTATCCCGTATTAAACCTTCAAGTAGTTTCCCTACTATTGAAGTCAGGCTTACAGGTCTGTAATTTCCCGGTTGTGATCCAGCTCCCTTTTTAAATATAGGCACCACATCTGCTTTACGCCAATCTTGTGGTACTGAGCCTGTGGAAATTGAGTCCTTGAATATTAATATAATGGTTTTGCTATTACTGAGCTTAACTCCTGAGAACTCTTGGATGTATGCCATCGGCCAGGTGCCTTATTTACTTTAATTTTTCAAGTCGCTTATGAACTTCTTCCTCAGTTAACCAATTGTTTATTAATATGGAGGTTGTGGCTTCCTCCTGCGGCACTACTATTGAACTTGATTCTTCCCTGGTAATTACAGAGGCAAAGAATTTGTTTAATACCTCATCTTTTTCCTTATCTCCAATAATCTGCCTGCCCATCTCACACTGAAAGGGTCCTATATTTTCTTTTCTCATTTTTTTGTTATTAAGGTACTTAAAGAACTTTTTAGGGTTGACCTTATTTTCTATTGCAATCCTTTTTTCATTATCCATTTTTGCTAATTTGATTGCCCTTGTGCAATTTTTGTTACATTCCTTATAATTCTGATACGATGTCTCTGTCCCTTCTGACTTAATGAATCTAAACGCCTTCCTCTTCTTGTCCATTTCCTCCCCTACCTGTTTATTTAGCCACATTGGTTTTGACATTTCTTTTATACTTATTACCCAAGGGTATACACTGATAAGTGTGCTTTTCTAACAATGTTTTAAAGACTGCCCATTTATCTTCTACATTTTTCCCTGCAAAAACATCATCCCATTGTATTACTACTAGATTAGACCTCAGTTTATTAAAATCTGCCTTTCTAAAGTTTAATGTCTTTGTTGAACCCAAGTAATCTGTTTTTTGATCATTTATTTGAAATGAGACTATGTTATGATCACTGTTACCCAAATGTTCCAGAACTTGAATATTTGTTATTACTTCTACATTCTTTGATATGACCAAATCCAGAACTGCCCCTCTCCTGGTTGGTTCCTCAATAATTTGGGTCATATAATTGTCTTTAAGCACCCCCAAAAACCTGTTCCCTTTTGTTGTAACGCTAATCTCATTGCCCCAGTCTATGTCAGGATAATTAAAAAAAACCATTATGCAAACATGACCCAGTTTTGATGCCTTCTCCATTTGCAAAAGTATTTTAGCTTCCTCAGTCTCACAGATATTTGGTGGTTTATAGCATATTCCCACAAACATTTTCTTTATACTTTTACCTCCACTGCTAATTTCTATCCACAAAGTCTCTACATTTTCATCATTCCCTTCATAGACATCATCCCTTATAATAGGTTTTCGATCCGATTTAACATATAAACATACTCCACCTCCCTTTCTATTTGTTCGATCCTTCCGAAAAAGAGGAAAAACCCTCTAAATTAACTGTCCAGTCATGAGTTTCATCCCACCATGTTTCAGTAATGCCGATGATATCATACTGCTCCCTTGCAGCTATTAATTCAAGCTCCCCCATTTTATCTGTCAGGCTTCTTGCATTAGCAAGCATGCATTTCAGTTTTTTTTCAGCCTGTACTATTATCTTATCTGCTCCTTCCTTTCTGCTCCCACTTGGTTTAGTCTTTTGAAGTTTTCTAGTATTATCTGTATTTACTATGGATGTCTCACTGCTTGTCAAACTTGCACTTGCCCCCATTCTACCTCCACACCACCTTGAATCCTCATCTATTCCATTTAGTTCATTATCTGTTTCATTCCCCTCCCCCCTCCATCCTAGTTTAAAATCTCCTCCAACCATTTTAGCATTCTCCCCCCTAGCACAGAAGATCCCTCTTCATTGAGGTGCAATCGGTCCCTAGAATATAGATGGCACCTCTCAGAAAAGGAGTCCCAGTGCTCTAAAAACCCAAACCCCTCCTTCCTGCACCACTTTCTTAGCCATGCATTAACCTTTCTGATCTCTGACTGTCTCCCTGCGGTAGCGCATGGCACTGGTAGTATTTCAGAAAATACTACCTTGGAGGTCCTTGCCTTAAGCTTTTGGCCTAGATCCCTGTAATCATTTTTTAGGACCCTCCATCTTTCTCTAACTTTGTCATTGGTGCCAACGTGTACCAAGACCGCCGGGTCAATCCCAGCCCCCCCCCCCCCAACAATCTGTCTACCCGATCTGCAATGTGCCGAACCCGAGCACCCGGGAGACAGCAAACTGTTCGGTTCATGCGGTCCTGGCAACAGATTGCCCTATCTACCTTCCTAATAATGGAGTCCCCTACCACCACAATCTTTCTTTGTATCTGAGCATCCTGAGTTCCCACTGTGCTGGAGGAACTATTCCCCTGGCTGCTAGAGGAATTAGTCTCCCCCAGCCTTGCCATTTCTGCCCCAACATTCCCAATATATTCACTGAACACGGCAAATCTATTGGGATGTGTCAGCTCAGAAATGACCTGCCTTTCCCTATTGCCCCTGCTTCCCTTTCTAACTGTCACCCAGCTACCTACCTGCTCCTCACTAACAGTAACCAAGCTACCTACCTGCTCCTCACTAACAGAGCCACCATCTGCACCACTAGTCGAAGCAAGGGCCTGCTCAGTGAGCTCTAATTCCCTTTCAAGATTGCCAATGTCCCTCAATATTGCAAGTTGGCTCTTCAGATCAGCAATCTCTGATTCTAAAGAGACCACCCGCTCACACCTCTCACAGCGGTATGCTCCTTGGAACAGCTGCTCCAAGTGCACATACATGTGGCAAGATGTGCATTGAGTGGCATTTTCAATCCTGCTCATTCTAGCAACTATGAAGTTTAGAAGTACTAACAGTAATCTGTACTTCAATAAACTATACCTTGTTTACCCGCTTCCTTGTTCATACTGCTTCTGGTTCTAACTGCACACACAAACAACCAGCACTTCCAATCAACCACACAGAACAGTCAGTACACGCAAGCTCAGAATTCGTTAGAAGCCTCTGTTTAAATAGGGACACCCACCAGGTGTGTTAGGCTATCAATTAACTAACCCCACCCACTGCAGGTGTGTTAGGCCAGTCAATTAACCAACCATACCCACTCAGTTCTTATGTAAAATTAATTCAATCAGAACCATAAGAAATTCTGCTGGTGGTCCATGGAGAATGGGATACCTTCCCAATAAATCCCTGATGACATCAACTCCGTCCTGATGAGGAATGTTCGTATATAGACTTGAGACGTCTAGAGTGACAAACAGAATGCCTTTCAGATCATGTTTGATCTCCGCCAGTTGGTTAATAAATCTGGTAGTATCTTGTATATACGATGTCATTTGTTGTACTAATGGCTGCAAAAAATAATCCACATACTGTGAGAGTGGGTGGCGGAGGGATCCCCGTTCCGAAATTATGGGTCTCCCTGGCGGCGAAGTCAAAGACTTGTGTATTTTAGGTAGTGAGTACATCACAGGTATTGTGGGGAAATCCTGTGTTAGAAATGTAGCAGTCTCATCCGAAATCCATCCATTGTTGGAAACCATATGAATGATGGAATCTATTTCCTTTTTATAGGTAAGGGTAGGATCTGCAGGCAATTTTTTTTATAATGCTTATTGTTTAACTGCATTAGAATGTCATCTCTGTAGTTTTTATAAGACATCACTACTATACCAGCCCCCTTATCAGCAGCTTTTATGATATCTGTATTGGATTTGAGGGATTTTAAGGCATTCTTTTCTTCTCTAGACAAATTATGAAAGCTGGTCTTGTGACTCTTGACCGCCTGTCTGGTGTCCTCAAGTAAACCCATGAAAGTTGTGATACTATGATTGACCACATGTGGGTCGAAGGAACTAGAGCAGGCCTGCACAACTCCAGTCCTCGCGGGCTGCAAACAGGCCTGATTTTCAGGATATCCCTACTTCAGCACAGCTGGCTCAATTAGTAGCTCAGTCATACTGAGCCACTAATTGAGCCAGCTGTGCTGAAGTAGGGATATCCTGAAAACCTGGCCTGTTGGCGACCCTCGAGGACTGGAGTTGTGCAGGCCTTAACTAGAGGGTTTAAATCTATTAGTTGGTACCAACTCCAAAGGCTGGTTCAGGGATTCCAACCTTGCATCAGTGTAACTGAAAAAATCTTTAAGCCTCAGATGTCGATTTAACTTAAACATATCCACCTCCCAATTGAAGGACTCCTGTAAGTGAGTGGGAACATATGAAAGGCCTTTATTGAGTACTGACGTTTCTGCTGGTGTCAGTGTGTATGAGGAGATGTTATGTATCACTGTTTGTGTCCCTTCGCCACCGTGGACCCCATCTTTTCCTTGCTCTTGCGTGGCAGAAATCTTTGGTTTCCACCCCCTCCCCCCCCCCCCCCCCCCCCCTCCTGGTTTGTCTCGTGCACTTAAATCGGGTATTGGGGTTTTTTGATGAGGGACACTGGCGGGTCCTAAAAAAGCACTAGTGGTGGCGATGTTATCCTGAGAATCTGATAAATCCGTATCGCTAGTATTGCAACTAGCACCACCTGTCGCTGCTTTCCTATACCATGTCAACTTCCTGCTCTGCCTGGATCCACCTGGTGCAGTGTCATTGATACCCAAAAGCCATTTATAGACTTTGTTTTCTTTATAGTCTAATTTGACTTGTTGTAACTTTTCCCGTTTGTATTTGGTAAGACCTTCCCGGTAAGCATCCGTTATGTTTTTAATCTTATCCAACCAATCAGTGGTTGTGTCTATGGCCAAAATGTTCCCACTCCTATCTTCAATGTCTCTTCTAATCTTAATCAGTTCTTTGGTGGATTGTTCTATAACTAAAATGGTTAAGTCAAACGAACACTTGTTTAAAATATATATATTACACATAAACAACGTTGCAAAGCGTCGTAAGAGCGTTGGATAAGCCGTTTTGGCGTTGTAAAAATGAACATGGGTATGCATTGCATAGCGTTGGATAAGCCATTCGTTGTAAAACGAAGCGTTGTAAAACAAGGACTACCTGTAATTGTATTTATCAGTAGTGTTATTCAGCTGTAAATGTATATATGTGGATTGTATTTACGGTGCTCCCCCTTTAACCCCTTCCCCTATCCACTGATTGTTTGTTTGACATTGTTACATAGTTGATGAGGTTGAAAAAAACACATATGTCCAAGTTCAACCTATGCTAAATTTAGACTATGTACCCCCCCTTATCCCTTTCCCCTCTTGTTCTGTACCCCTCCCCTTTCCCCTCTTGTTCTGTACCCCTCCCCTTCATGCCTGCAATTCCATGAAGATTAATTGAAGGGAAAAAAACAGCGGCTATAGAAGCCACAGGAAAAATATTGAAATATCAAAAAATAGTGATATAAAGTGTGGTTCTGTGTATCGGACTGGCCCATAAATGCAATCAAGATAATGAAACCAACAGATCTTAAAGAAGGTGAGAGGAACAATCAAGGCAGCCGTTTACATCATGCCTCTTTAATACATTTACAGTAGACATTGGTAATTGTGTCCCTTTGTGTGTTCTTCATAGGATCCGTAGATAAACAAATATAAAAATATTGATAACATATTTAGTCTTTCTGCGTTATGGTTAAAGAGCAAGGCTGCATCATAAACTGAACTATTCCTGCATTGTGTAAGAGATTGGTGATAGGTGAATAGAACAGCACGTGCAGCCCTGTGCTCACAGATCAAACTACAAAATAAAATCAGAAAGGGGCCACACTCACCCAGTGTTTCATCCAAAACCAACTCGGGCGTATATACAAAATAGATCATGGCAGAAACCCAAGTGTTGCAAACATCAGTTGTGATTAATTTATAACAAACTGCACATTGATCTTTGCATCAGTTCAGGGGCTTTCTATTCTACTTAAACAAAAAATTATTACGTATAGACAATGTAAAAACATATTACACCCCGATACAAATGGGTGTCTGCTTGGAGTTTAAAGTGAAGGTGGAATGGAAAAGTGTGACAAGTGAAGAATGACAGTGAGCCAGCCTCGGTCCTGGAGTGGTCCCTACGCTGTGAAGCCACTTCCCAGTGCTGGAGAGAAGTTGGATAAGGGCCCATAGATATTAGTGGCTACCATGGAGGAATGGAAAAGTGGTGACAAAGGCAGAGAAGAAGAGGAGGCGAGTGGTGGTAAAGGAAGGGTTAAAGGTATATCCGTGTAAGGAGATCCTGCACACTCCTGTATTTGCATCTGCAGTGTTATGTTCTCCGTGTCCTCTGGGTAACATGGTGCAGTCAGCGCTAATTTCTCACTGGTCACTCAATGCTGCTCCCATCCTCTGCTAAGTGACCGATCTTCCCGGGAGAACTCACTCCACGTCTGAGCACCGCCATCCACCTGCACAGATGAAGTCGCAATATAAAACATACAGATACGGACCACAGTGGCTAAGCATTTACAATCCAAAGTTTCTGCCCTACAATAGGACCGTCGCCAATTAGGAGACCGAGAAGTACCGTAACAATGTAAGTTTACAATATAACTTCGTTGTTTTCCTATAATATGACTTACTGCATTTTGCAGACTCCGTTCAGGTAAAAGTTAAATTCCACATAGCCAGACAAAAAGCAACCTTTTGTAAGTAATTTAACAATCTAGTTGGCTCCCAAACAAATACTTGTCTGAATTTTTGTCAAATCAAGTGTTTTCTTTTTCCTTGGCCCACCTTGTCCTCAGCTGGTTAAGGAGGGTGTTTTCCCTGCACAACCCCCCTCACACAAAAGGGAGCCACCGGAGGAAGCCAAACCCCCCCAAGTCTCCGCTCATCGTCTTCACAAACCAACTTTAAAAATATTTTTTCTTTAAAAACAGTTATAGGTGTCAGGTTAAAATGGCGTTCTCCCCAGACCGCAATGCAAAGTAAAAGTTATCTTAGGCTGCGCTTATGGTGCCAGCGACACTGCGTCAAAACAAATGCATTGCCGCCATGGCGTGCGCTTATAGTAAGCGCGATGCAGCGAAGGCTTGGTCGCGATCTCTGGAAGTCTCAATTTTGTTTTTCCAGCGACCGTAGCCCGACGTCACCTTCGTTGGCACTATAAGCGCAGCCTTACACGGAGTCCTCTCATTTCCATGTCATTACCCAGAACCCCTGGCTGCAGTGGAAGCATTGTATGCCAGGAGATAATGGGGAAAGGCAGGGTGCAGACCGGCCTGAGACATGTGACTGTGCTCACACGTGGGTATAAACAAAAATAGTAAAAAAATAAAAAAACAGGACATGCTTAGAGAGTAAGATACTAACATTTTGAGTTTAACCTATCGGCTTCTCGGTGGGGCTTCCCGCTTTATATGTCGCCATTAGGATACTACTAGCAGGGTTTGCCCTCGTAATTGTCACGTTAATGCCATTAAAATATTCAATATGTGAATACAGCACACGAGGGGTTAACAGGACATTTTAAATACCTATTTTTGTGCTTCTGTGAAGTAATTTAAGAATTAACCTGTTCTGTGTTGATGTCTGTGGGGTAATTAAGCAGTAAACAAAATAGTGAGCTGACAGGAGTGGACACGGGCCTCACTGATTGGCCAGGCCCATCTTCTAAGCCTTGCCATAAAACTTTATTGCCCCTTTTGAGATAGCCAGAAAAGACCAAAAGGTGAGAAAAGGTCATTTTGGATGTGCCGTACTGATTTACAAAATGCAGCACATAATTCACACACGATGCGCCTCCCAAGAATATGAAATATATATTCGTGACAGTACTTACAGTTGGTTAAATTGATACAAAAATGACGTTGCCGATACTGTAGGGAAAATATCCGTTTGTTTGTTACGGAGAAAGTTATAGAATATTTGTTACTCTCCGCTATTTTGATTTTTTTTTTTTTTCAACTTAATTTTTTTTATTGGTTCTTCATATAGTTTACAAACAGTGTCCTCGTATACCTTACAAAATAGTCTACATTTCCGAACCAACGCCGATTTTCCGTGATCCATAACCATGATAAGCATCCCAATTTACAGGAAACAAATACAGGACATACTAGGTGAACAAAAAGACGAACAAGAGGGGAGGGGGAAAGGGAAGGTAGGAGGGGGGGGAGGGGGAAAGGGAAGGTAGGAGGGGGGGGAGGGGGAAAGGGAAGGTAGGAGGGGGAGGGGGAAAGGGAAGGTAGGAGGGGGGAGGGGGGAAGGTAGGAGGGGAGGGGGAAAGGGAGGGTAGGAGGGGGGAGGGGGGAAGGTA